>NC_141886.1:32529417-32833272 GCF_030686135.1 Camelina sativa
AGCACTTGTATAGGTTCAAGAATTCAGCTGGCACTGAATACGTGGATTGAGTACAAACCCCACCAAAACCAAACCATGGTCCATATATTATAAATTTATAAGGCTTATAGCTGCTCCTTGTGGTCGCGGGTTACTCAATCCACGTATTCGATGCTTCGAAAGCGGTTGGCAAGATTAGAAATCAGGCAACAGAGGGGATCTGAGATTTATCCTGTGAGGCTTAGAGTAATTAGTAGTATACATCTTCAGAACACTGTAGAAGACCGGCAGATTTCAGATTGTGAGGAAGAAGCATCATTTTCAAAAGGGTCACAGGGAGTTTTGTGTTTGCGAGATAAAATGTGTACATGACATTGAGGAAAATGTCGTAAAAATCCAAAACTGTTGAAAAAAACATGAACTTCACGTATGGTGAAATAAATACTATTTTTATTGATTTTTTTAGATAAATTTTGTTGATTTTGCTAATTAAGACTGGTTGACAAGTCTAACTGACAGACCAATTTAACTGGTTAAGTTAATGATAACATAATCAGTTAAAACTTCGTTTTGCTTATATATATAAAAAAGACATACATGAGATTTGAATAAAAATTAAATATTTATCTCGACCAGTTCATGAATGTATGTATCTTATTTCACTTTCTTTGATTATATAACCAAACAGTTAAACCCAATTTGGAGTATAATAATATATTTAATAAGTATATCATGTATTTTTCTCCGAACTCATTCGTTTCACACAATAAATGAGATGTCAAAGATTTTAATTTAGTCATGTGCATTATTATCTTTTCAAGTTTTAGTATTTTATTTGTAAACACTTTTAACTACAATTTCTTTGGTCATTATCTATAATGCACTCGTTGTCATTCGACACTTATTTTTATCACCTTCTATTGGCTAATATATAACACATATTATACTGTAAATTAATTTTCAAGAAATATTATAATTATTTTCTCTTTAGTTATTATATTTCAATACTCAAATTGGGATTAAAAGCATATGATTCAATTTATGAACTATCAATTTTTTATCATGTTATAAACTAATATTTCACTTTCAATTTTATATTTTCTATTAAAAATTTTATAAATACAATTACATAAATTTTGTTTGATTCTACCATGATTTTAAAATTTAGTTCCATTCAAAAACTCAATAACACATATAAAATTTTAAACTATATTATTACCATTAATTAAAAAATTATAGTATTGTTTTCCTTATTTTAATATTTCATTTATTTTACATAATTAATTTTATTTATTTATTTAAACTTTCTATTAATTATAAATATAAATATGCATTAAATGAATATTTTAAATTTATTTTAAAGTAAAAAATATAATGTTGTTTAAGTGGTAGAATATAAAAAGAGAAAAGTTAACTTTATATATATTGGATACTTTCTGTTTTTGCCTATAAAAAGAGTAACCAAACAAAAGAAAATGAAATACCCAACTTTATGAAATTTCTAATACCTTGTTGTAATATAAATAAGATAATTTTCTTGTTCCAAAGTGAATGTGACTGTGTAATTCACAAAATAGCGTAAAGAGATTAAAAAATTATTCACGAACAAACCAGCTTTCTTCAAAGAGTGGACAAAACAGAAAAAGCTAAAATAAAAAAAACCACAATGGAATTGAAAAAAGTTGTGTCTGCTACTTCAAAAAAAAAAAAGAATAATATAAACCCAAAAAACACCATCTTCTCTCTCTCTCTCTCTCCTCGCCAGCTTCTTCTGCAAATTCGAAAGTTCGCATCTTGCTGTCACTCTTCACGAATCGAATCACGCCCTCTTATTCTTCTTCATCTCTATTTCGATCAATCTGGTTTCGTTGCTTATTTTCTTCTCCACGATCTCAATCTCTCTCTCTACTTAGATCACCAATCGTTAGGGAAGGGGGTTTAGGGTTTTGTATCGAGCTCGCATCTGTAGCTTCTGGAGAAGCTTACTCCTCTTCTTTTTTTAGGCTAAATTCGAGGTGGGTTTTCCTCAAGTTCTACTCTTTTTTAGGTTTTTGTTGTGTTTTTTTATTAATCGATTCTGATTCTGATTGGTTAAAAGTTAAAACCCTAAAATTGAATTTATGTTTCGTCGTGTAGGTCAAAATTACTCGGCTGTAGAGTGATGATTCCGATGGATAACTATTGCGTACCGAGTACTAGCACGACCGGTTTAGTGTTTTCGGCGAATTCGAACATGAATGCTTCCTCTGGATTCCACCTTACTGTAAATTATCCGGCTTCCGTTACTGGACTCAAGCATGAAGCTTCTTTGGCTGTCGATTGGTCTGTTGAGGAACAGTATATATTGGAGAAAGGTCTTGCAAAGTAAGTGTAGTGCATATAAATGTTAAAAGTTTTGCCTTTGCGTCTGTTCTTATAGATGTATCAGTTTGTTTATGTTGTTTCTAGTTTGTTCTCTTATTTTGTTTGCCTTGCTGGAAACCCTTTTGTCTTCTCTTTTGTAGATTTAAAGACGAACCACAGGTTACAAAGTATGTAAAGATCGCATCAACTCTACCAGATAAAAGTGTTCGGGATGTAGCAATGAGATGTAAATGGATGACGGTAAGCTCCTAATGCATTGTCAAATATGTTTCAGTAGGTGGTTTGCATAACTACTTGTTATTCATGAGTTCTTGGTTACGTCCTTTTGATTGGGTGATTAAGAAAAAGGGAACCAACATGGTGACTCTTGTTTGGGTGTATTTTTTGTTAAATATAATGTTCTATGGGAGAAGTTCTTCTATATATATTTTATTTGGCTATAAGGTTGGCTAAAAGCTTCAAATCTCTATTGATGAAAAGACTCCTTACCATATCATAAAATTTTTCTAAAGTATGGGTAAGTGTGTGCATGAAGAGAAATAACAAGTATTGCTGATGAAAAATCTGGCTTTCTGTTAGCTCTGGAGTCATGTTGGAACTTGATTTGACCCTAAAGCTTGATTTGCTCTCTGTAGTTACCCTGAACTTTTAGACTTTCTGAAGTTAATTTCGACATGTTAGTGTTAGATTCGCATAATAAAACAGATTATAGTCTCGAATATTACCTTATTGGCTTATCCTTACTGTCTATATCCTGTCATAACTATGAAGTTGGGCTGAAGAAGCGGATTAGATATTTTATGAGTTGAGTTGTACATGCAGATATATGACTCATTCAAGCATTAACCCGTTTTATGTATAGAATAAATACTATTTTGCTATTATTTATCTTTCAAATTCTTAAATCCGTGACTTTAAGTTTTTCTTCGCTAACAATATTCAATTTTGCAGCAAAAACGAAGAAAAGGTGAAGAACATTGTACTGGCACTACGGTTAATTATAGAAAGGTATGTTTGCTTAACAAAACCCTAGGGTATATCTTCTTTTGTAACTAAATAAACAAATGAGTGTAAATGGCCTAGGTTATATATTTTGCTTTAGTAGAGGTTATTGGCTGCAAATAGATTCTTGTTCAAACAGCTACAAAGTTGTTCTCCTTGAGAAACCCAACATAGAAGTAACTTATTTCCTCTTCTTGATTTAGGTGGTGGATTTACCCCCAAAACTGAACATGTTCTCCACCGTGCCGCAACAAAATGCTACATATGCCATGAGCAATATGTGCCAGAGTCCACGCATGCATTTTGAAGGTTAGTACTATTTGTGTCACAGTATTGTCGGCATCATTGTCTTCCCCTCTCTTCTGCAATAAATATATAACTATAAAGAAGAACGACAAGGTGCATATTTATCTGGAATTTCAATTTGTGGTTCATCTTGTTACTCTCTGAATCTACATTATCGATGTTGGAGTGTTCTTGGACTCTCTTTATAACTGTCTCATCTCAGCTGTTGTACAGTATAAAAAAGAAAACTCAAATCTCATCTGCCCCACATTTGTAGGTTTCATATAATTTTCAAACTCTTGTTTTCTTAGGTTTAAGTGATGCGGTTATGGAGCGTCTACGGCAGAATACTCAAGCTTTCAGTCAAATTTCTTCAAACCTTTCTGCAAGCAGGGTAATTGATTTGTATTATTGTTATCGCAATTCTACGTGGGTATTTAAATGCTAATTGGTATGAGCAGGAAATTGACTAAAAGATCATAGATTATAGTTTTCACACGCACAGTCGTTGTCCTTTTGTTAATGGAATTCCTTTCCTGTCTGACATACTATTTTCTGCATACAGCCACAGGATAACACCAGTCTGTTTTATCTGGCAAAAAATAACATCAGTGCCATCTTGAATGAGTATGTGGATCAGTAGCATGCTAGATCTATAATGATACATTTTTTTCTGTAGCCTCTCTCTGTCTTGTTTATAAAAGCGTGATTTACTAAACTCTTACTTAACGTTGCTGTAGCATGAAGGAGATGCCTGGTATCATAAGCAGGATGCCACCTCTGCCCGTTTCAATTAACAATGATCTTGCAAGCAGTTTAATGATGAGTACTACACAGGTAAGCAATCTTGCATCCTCTCTCAACGTTATTTGGATTAGACCGTTAAAGGTATGATATATCTGAATATTAAGGGGATTAAAAACCTCAAATGCTTGCCTACCAAATCTTCCTCTGTTTCATGAACATAATTTCTTATCACTCCCAAAAGTCGATAATTCATTAAGGGTATTTTGTACAAGAACATCGCTTATTTGCTTTAGATCTGGTCCATCTGCATGAACTATGGAAAACTTTACTGTAATATTTAATTCACTCCAGTTTTGATGCTATAATTTAATGTTTTTATCTGTCTCTCAGCCGAGATCTTATATCATTCCCTCGAGCGTCTATATGAAGAAGGAGCCAAGAAACTGATGGGGAAGGAAACTGGATTTTGACCAATGCTAAAGGAGATAGCACAAGGAAACTGGATTTTGACCAATGTTAATGGCAGTTGTTCGACGTTACCCAGACTGAAAGACGATGGTTCGTCAACTGCTGAACCCTCTTGCAAACACACAAGGTTGAACAAGATGGGAACCTTGTGGAAACCCTTTGTGCTGTCGGCTAATATTAACACACTGAACTGAACCGCAGGCTAGTCAAAAACCCGTATTGCAAATCCTTCTGTCTCCAAAACTGATTATTTTTCCGGTGCCAAAATGCTTTGGTGGTCAATCCAATATAGGAATTCGTTGCACAGATCCGTGTCAGAGTTGGTTGTATAGATTAGCTGTTTCTGTAAGGTTTAGATGAGAGTTATTTGAAGTTTGTATCAAGAACACATCTTTGTAAGGTTTGGTCTTCAGAGGCACTTCATATTTACAGTACTTCTCAGTTCAGCTGTCATATCATATGGCTCCTCTTTTTCCGTGGGTTGTGACCATATTTGTTTCACTTCAGACAATTTTGTCTTAATGATTTAAAAGGTGATGTAATGTTTTTGATTTATAGAGATTGGTCGCGATATATAAGATGCATATAAAATGATACAATATACTGAAGACTCTGAAACATCCAACACAAACTCTTTTACATTTTATTTTGTAGACTCTAAACATCCGGCACTCTTCATTCTTCAACATATTATTTTTGCGGTTTGGATAGAGAAATTCATGCGGTTTTAAGAAGCTTTCCAAGCAGACAATGGTGGAGTGTCGGAATTCTTGAAGGTGGATACTGTGGCCATGTATCTTTCTCCTTTCACAGACTCTGGTTGGGCAAGGGACTCGAGCTCAGACATCTCTTCAGGGGTAAGTTTCACCGATAAAGCTTTAATGTTCTGGTTGAGGTTTTCAATCCTAGTGGTTCCTGGAATGGGGCAAACATCATCTCCCTGGTGATGAACCCATGCAAGGGCTAGTTGTGCGGGAGAGCATCCTTTCTTCTCAGACATTGCACAAACTTTCTCGAAGAGAATCTTGTTGTGGTCTAAATTTTCCTGTTGGAATCTTGGTAGAGTCTACAATAAAGAAACACAGGTGAGCACAGTATATCTAAGGTTCATCAATCAAGTGCTTCAATGCAAATAACAGTAGTTGCCTTTCTGAAGTCATCATTGTCCATATTCTCAACAAGCTTGGGTCCTGATGCTAAGAAGCCTCTTCCTAGAGGGCTATAAGCTACAATTCCAATCCCAAGTTCCCTGGTGATATATATTAAGGAAATGTTAATTAAAGAAACATGTAAACAAAGAGGACAGTTATGTCTGATTCTGATTCCTCACACCTGCAGGTAGGAATAATATCTTCTTCCGCATCTCTCGACCATAAGGACCATTCTATTTGCACCGCGGTTATCGGATGAACAGCATGTGCTCTTCTGATAGTTGAAGCTGAAGCTTCAGACAAACCAATATACTTTACTTTACCTTCTTCCACTAGCTTCTTCAGTTCTCCCATCTTGAAATACATAGACAAAGAAACTTTTAGTTTAATCGTATCCGGAGCCAAACACAAACTAACTTGGAAACATTGAAACCATGGCATGAAGGAAGGTGAAGTTTACAGTGATTTCGATAGGTACACGAGTATCGACACGATGCTGATAATAAAGATCAATGCAAGCAACATCTAGCCGCTTCAAACTAGCCTCACAAGCAGCCCTAGCATAAGCAGGATCTCCTCTTATCTCTGTTTTCCCCTCTACTATAAAGAACCCAAATTTGGTCGCAAGCTCCACTTTCTCCCTCACCCCATCTTTCAAAGCCTGACAAATAATATTAAATTCCAACATAATCATTTCTACAAACTTTCTCATACAAAATCTTGTTGTGACTAAAAGATAACAAACAAAAATATCTTTGACCTTTCCGAGGAGCAACTCGTTGGTCTCAGGACCGTACATGTCAGAGGTGTCAAAGAAAGTAACGCCTGAATGAATAGCGTGATGGAGGAGAGCGATGGCTTCAGTTTCTGGCTTGGGAGCACCGTAGCGAGCGGATAGGGCCATGCAACCAAGGCCTTGTGCCGATACCTCATGGCCTTGGGTTCCTAACTTCATCCTCCTCACTCTGCAAGCTTCTGCCATGAATCTCTTTCACACCTTTCTCTCTCGCTAACTCTCTCTCTTGTAGAGTTTAGAGTTGAGTGGAGTGGTTGTTGAAGTTGGGTTGATGAGTGGTGTGACTAAAAAACTCTTAGATTTCCACTTTCTTTTCCAAAAGCGCTTTTATTCCCTATTTAATACTTAAGAAGTTAATGATCTTTCTAGTCTTACATGACAACTATGTACGTGTCTGAGTGATCTTCAAAGATGTGTCTTCACTAAGTGTTAAGTAGTCTTCAAGTAATCGATGATTTCTTTGTTATGGTCTTGAGTCAACAATTCATATCTTCTTGAGTAGGCAAGTTTTGTCTCGTTAGGTAGTTTTTTTTAAGCTTACATGGAAGTCTTTTCTTTACTTAGCAAGTTTTATCTTGTCTCATTGGCATGTAGGCAAGTTTTGACAATTAAAAGTCATTGGCATTAAATGTCTAAATATAAACCTAAGCCAAGTGGGACGTTTAAAGTTTAAAATATGGTGATGAATTAACGAAGACTATGCAGAGAGTGGTCACAGACCTCACAGTACATAAGGTGGGTAGAAAATTATATATTGGATACATAAATTATCTTTTGAGAGCATAGTCCCTGTGATATTTGGGGATCCCCTATGCATAATTTCTACACTCAGAACACGCAATATGAACTCAGTTTGCCTAGAGACACTCCGTGACAGTTTTGCACAGCGTTCCAATCCAAGAAGACAATGGTGTAATGTAGTGTCGGAGCTCTTGAAGGTTGTCACTGTGGCCATGTATCTTTCTCCTTTCACAGACTCTGGTTGGGCAATGGACTCCAGCTCAGACATCTCTTCGGGAGTTAGTTTTACTGATAAAGCTCCAATGTTTTGGTTGAGGTTTTCGATCTTAGTGGTTCCTGGAATGGGGCAAACATCATCTCCCTGGTGGTGAACCCATGCCAGGGCTAGTTGTCCAGGAGTGCACCCTTTCTTCTCAGACATCGCACATACTTTCTCATAGAGAATCTTGTTGTGGTTTAAGTTTTCCTGTTGGAATCTTGGTAAAGTCTGCAATAATTGAGTTTGTATAGAGTCACTTGATTTACTACCACAGGCTATTTAAGGCTCATTAACAAACAAATCATACAAAGCCTATATGCTTGCCTTTCTGAAGTCATCATTGTCCATATTCTCAACAAGCTTGGGTCCAGATGCAAAGAAACCTCGTCCTAGAGGACAGTAAGCAACAATACCTATCCCAAGTTCCCTGAAGAAGGAAAGAGATTATGAAGTTACATGATTGATAGATAGATCATCATGAAATTGAGGATGAAATATGCATACCTGCAGGTCGGAATGATTTCTTCTTCCACATCTCTCGTCCACAAGGACCATTCTAACTGCACGGCAGTAATTGGGTGAACAGCATGTGCTCTTCTGATAGTTGAAGCTGAAGCTTCAGACAAACCAATGTACTTTATTTTACCCTCTTCAACCAGCTTCTTCAGTTCTCCCATCTTACAATTGAAAGACAAAAAATATTGTTAAGTATAACATCCGAAACTGAAAGAAACCAAACCGAGACCGAACTGAAATTAAAGAAAAAACAAATGGATAGTAATCTAAAGATCTGAAAGATGCAAAAACTGAAAGATTTCGTGTTCATTGTTTATAAAAAAATGGACCTCTAGGCTCTAGATAACTATGTTCATTGTTTATAAAAACTTACTCTTTAATTATCTTCGTGTGTATGTCAAAGTTACATTTTTTTATGGGACAGCATCATTGTTACATGTGTTTGTGTATAATTGGATACATGTTTCGATTTTCTTTTTAAAAAATCAATTTCATCTATACAAGACAATATATTAGCCTGTGGGAAAGTATATATTTTTCCAATACATACCTTCTATACTTTAATGAATTATTGAAAAAACAAAAAGATGTAGGAATATTTTTCTTTCCATTTATGGAGAATTGACCAATAAACTCTTAATATAGTCAATTTAGTATTATGATATTGATAATTTTTCATTTGTTGCTAATTAATATACTTATTGTATGATGAAATTTAAAGTGTGATTTTTCACTTTTAATTAAAATGATTATAACAAATCATGTTGTCAATTAATTCATATATTTCTAATTATTGTTAGTGATTTTAAAATTTAAAATTAATAAAGGTTAAAGCTAGTCGAAGATATTATAGGAAAAAAAACTACATGAATAGATGACAAATGTATAAGGTATCAAGTAAGCAAATTTGGAGTTTTGAGAAAGAGTATTTAATCATATAAATGTAGTTAATCTCTTAAATAATATTTTACTAGATATACTTTTATAAAAAAAATTTTAAGGACTAAAAAAAGTTGTTGTAAATACAATTTAGCATAATAAAAAGGGAGAAATATAATTGGTTTCAAATTAGTAAATATAAATTAATAATTTTAGATAATAGTATAATACCATATGTATATATATCCATATAGTTTACTAAATTTAGAGAGATTTATTTTGAAGAAAAATAATATTATTAAAAAAAATAAAAGCATTATTTTTGGCTAAGGTATGTATATATATATTATGAGTTTTAGTTGTCAAACTCCTCAATAATTTCATTTCCTTAAAATCATATTTAGTTATATTCTCGGGGAGGTGAAAAGGTTAGCTAAATGGATCCAAATATGTTGATAACAAAAAAGCTTTCAGAAAGCGATGTTTCTAATAGAAATTGTTTGCTTTTGCCCAAAATTATTATGGAAAACATATTTTAAAAAAATGAAAACTACAATACCTCAAAAAGGTATTGAAGTGGAAGTCGTAAGTAATGACAAATCGTATACAGTTAAGATTAAAAAATACAAGTAAGGTTATCGTATGTCTAGTGGATGGAAAAATATTGTAAATAAAAGAGATCTTAAATCAGGCGATCTCATCGAATTATATTGGAAAGATACCAAATTTATTTTGACTGTAGAGTGAGTTTTCTTTTCTAAATTATCGCTCATTAATTTTTATTTTTTGATAACTCTATTAACTATTTTGTTTGGGTTAAATATTGGTATTTTTGATGGATTGCATATGTTTCATAACTAAAAAAGTGGTTATTCAATTTGCATTATTATGTAAACAGATAAGCTAATATCATTGTAATTTATATTATCCTAAAAGTATTTTACAAAATATGTTATTGTAGTGTAGATACACTATACTCATTTTTTTTTTCTTGTAGAAAACAAAATATATCACTAAATGAAAAAACGAATGAGGGAGGAGAATGCAGCTCAAGTGCGGCCAAAGCGGATGACAAATAGTATGTAAAAGAAGTGTAGAATGAGCGGAACAAAAGTTAAATATTAAATATAATAAATATGGCATAAATATTATTAATTAAAAAAAATTGAAATTTTATGGCTGAAATTTCATTTTTATGAATAAAGTGGTATTGATAATATATTTAAACCATAGAATAATTGTGGATCAAACATAGTACTGTCTTTCTTTAAAGGTCAAGAAGTGTGGCAAACAAACTAGACTACTAGAGAGCTTGACACCAAACCGTAAGGAGTCTAGTCAAACGAAAAATCATTAAAGGAGATGATAAAGATCACACATAATAACTACCCTATCTGCAGAAGCTGGTTTTTAATATAATAAGTAGATGACAAAACCTCAAATTTAAAGATCATATAGAGTAACCTAAATTAAGCAGAAAACATCATATCCAAAACCTATCTTCTTCAACTCTGTTTAGTCCGAACATATACCAAGCCAAAATATGTGAAGTTCACTGAGATAAACTCAAACACCCCTGAAGTATTGAACTATGTAATGTAACTTCCAAAAGTAAGAAGGCTTACAGTGATTTCGATAGGGACACGAGTATCTATCTACACGATGCTGATAATAAAGATCAATGCAGGCAACATCAAGCCGCTTCAAACTAGCCTCACAAGCAGCCCTAACATAAGCAGGATCTCCCTTTATCTCTCTCTTCCCCTCTACAGAACTGATTCCAAATTTGGTCGCAAGCTCCATCTTCTCCCTCACCCCATTCTTTATTGCCCACTTTAACCATGAAATGAAACAAGATCAAATCGCAGATTGGGGGATTTCGAAAAATCAAACCTTTCCGAGGAGAACTTCGTTGGTCTCAGGGCCATACATATCGGAGGTGTCAAAAAAAGTAACGCAGGAGTGAATAGGGTGGTGGGGGAGAGCGATGGCGTCAGTTTCCGGCTTTGAAGCACCGTAATGACCGGTTAGGTCCATGCAACCAAGTCCTTGCACCGATACCTCGAAGCCTTGGCTTCCCAGCTTAATCCTCTTCACTGCGCAAGTCAGCCATGGATTACTGTAACACCTCTCTCTCTATCTCTTACAGAGAATTTTGAATTGAGTGAAGTGCTGATGTGATCACGATGGATCACTATAAATTAAAAAGCCAAATAATGTACGCTTTTAATTACTCATATCCTGGTTTAATTAAACCAAAAGAAACCAGCAACATTTTATTTAACCAAAGATAACCATGGATTATTTTACCATTGATTTAAGAGGTACAGAACAGATCTTTCTAATAGAGATTTTGGTCAAAATGTATGAAATGTTAATTTGTAGAACTTAGGGAACTCTATACAAATAGTTTAAATCTTCAAGGCATTAACACTGATACGATGGGATCACTCGTCTAAACTCCTGATAGTATACTAAGCCAGGTGGGATTTATAAATATTAAATAATTAAGACTATGCATAGAATGGTAGAGCAGAAGGTATTAACAGAATCTATCCGCACCATCTGAATTTGGTGTCATCCTCACTCTTTCTCCTTGTGTTGGTCTTCAAGAACTGTCTCACTGCTTCTTCGTTAACCTTGAACATAAATGTTATTCCTCTGATCTGCAAAACTTGGGAGTTTAGTTATAGAAAGATGCATAAACAGTTACACACACTTGTACAAAGCATAAGCTTGTGCTTACATCAATTGAACTACATGATGTGAGGGTTACAATCCGTCCTGGATCAAGTTTTTCTCCATTTACAAGGATATGTTGCTTTCCAAGGTTCTTTAGAGAGAATGATCCGTTGTTCTCTAGCTTAACCAATGCCTTTGTAAAAAACATGGAGAAAGAAAAGTATAGCACATTAGCAAGGTGGTGATAGGAACTTAATAGTGAACGAGTTTTAATTTGGAAAGAGGATCACCTGACGCCGAGATATCTTGCTCCTATAATTATATTTACCAAAGTCAATGTCAACATTCAGGCCATCAGATGATCTCCCAATAATCACCTATGACAAATAAATTATCTTCTGCCATGTAAGTATGTAACTAAGAGAGACTTGATAACATCAAGACATAAGAAAATGATTTGTCTAACATACCTCGCGTTTTCTGACAAAATGCTTTGAATCACGACAATGTAGGACAGCAAGTGCCCCATGAAACACAATTGCTCTTCGCAATGAAGTTCTTGTGCACTGTTCCAATCCGATTAATGCATGTCTTGGGTGCTTAGACATGTTCCATTCTAGGTATCATGAAGCGAACCATAATTGAGATAACTATAGTTTGAGAGAGACATGCATAACTGTATAATTTACAATCCTTTTGGATGCAACAGTGTGAACTAGTTACATGATTGATTGGACATCAAAAGCCATATGGTTTACCTTCCCTGTTGAAGCATGAATCTGAATAATCTGGTACTAGATTCAGTTTGTGAATCTGGAGATAGTTTCATGTGATGTCAGAGATCAGAAAATATATTGAAGGATAATTTGTGACATACTACTGTAAAGAGTAATCAGGGGTTTACCATTGCATCAATGTCAATCTCATCTTCACCATCCACTTCTTCTTGATATAGAGTTGATGGGGTTTGAGCAAGTTCTGCGTCCTTGTCCTCAGAGCTATTAACATTTACATCTAACTGTTCACCCAAAGATCTACAGGCACCTGAGCTATCTTCCATTAGAGGCAAGTTTCTGACTGCAGCTATAGAGCCACAAACTGACCAGGGCCTACTAGGTCTTTCAAGAGTTTTTGTTAAAGGTAATGGAGAGACTTCAAGACCAATTTTATCATCATGACCGTTGTACTCACAGTCAATCTGATGAAGTGAACAGGTTTCTAGCAAATTGCTTTCCCAACCATTAGGAGGAACAATGCAGAGCGGTACTGGTTCATACGGCATAAGCTCATCATCATCAATGCACATTATCTCCATAGACCCCTGCGCGTTGATGACATCTCCACAACTAAATTCATTTGCAGCTGAATTATCGCCATCATTCTCGAAGATATCAGAACTGCATGGGACTACTGGATCTTCTTTGCTGACACTGCACTCCAAAATATCATCACAATCCACAGGGACACATAATATCTGATCTTCTTTCCGTTCAGAATGGAAGAGAGAGATGTCATTGCTATGACTAAACCTTGCACCATTCTCATCAGGAGATAACAACAAGATAGAATTCAAAGTTTCTGAACACTTACTAACCAGAGTTCCCTCATCCTCATCAGACCATACAGACAGAAATTTCCATCCGGTGAACAAATCACTGTCGTCTAGAACATGTTCTGATATAACATCAAATTCAGAACATTCAGATAGTTCTGTGTCACTGCCACAGCAGCAGTCGTCTACAACCAAACCCTCATCTAGATAATCATAAGGATTATCCCCAAGATTTTCAAACCAGAAGTCACTTTCACCATCAACACCTATCTGTGCATTACTATCTAACTCCAGAAACATATCATCGTCATCTACATACTTGTGCCTACAAGTTCTCTTTCTCATGACACAAAAGAGGCTTTCAACTTTTCTTTTTGGATTTGAACTCTCTGATGTATCATCTTCACCAGCAATAATTTTAACAGAACCATCCTGCCATTGTGACACAAAGACTAAAATCAGAGAAAAGGGTTTGTGCAAATAAGGGTAAAAAAGCTTGTTCAACCACGGATTTGTTAATATACTGAAGAGTATCGATCATTTTAGGGTTTAGTGTAGCAGAAATTGAAAACAAAAAAATCCTAAATTGGGATGATGATAACATCAAATATGCAATACAGAGATAAGGAAATGTATTAGATGAAAAGAGGGAGAGAGAGAGACGCACGACGATGTTCTTATTGACAAAGAGATGCTCAGATTCTCTAAGACCTTCCATTGTTGAACTGGAAGAGAAGAGTTTGATTTATGCTTTCTTCTTCATCGAAGAGAAGAACTGAGACTGAGATGAATGGTTGGTACAATTTTAACATTCCAATCCCGGTTTAAGTTAAACCAAAAGAAATTATCGTAGTTTAACCAAACCGAAAATAACATAATGGATAACTTTTTTTATACCATTGAAACTCTAAATTTGGTATGGGTAAGCAGAAGTTAATAAATAATCTCTATATTGGTAATTAAGGAAAAGTATATTTAAATTGGTAATCTCCAAACCGAATATGTTCACCTTGATTGATATGAAGTCGAAGCTATAAAATATTATGTCTAAAATATTTAGTAGTAAGTTTTTTTTTTTTTTTAGTGATTTATGATTTACTGTGGTGCGAATCATAGAAACGAGAATAAAACAAATTTATATAACACTAGTTACTAGTACTATGTTTAGGGGTGCTCCATAAGCTTTGACATAAAAATGACATGTCTTTGATTCTTGCTTGTTCATGGGTTTTGCCCAAAGTCAACCAGAATGACATGGGAATGTAAAAGACGAAACCAAGAACCGAAGAGATGGAACCAATACAATTCATCACACATATGACATACCCTTCATAGAGTTGAGCGAAGTTATAGATAGTCTTTCTTTCTTTATAGAGTTTGGTTACAATGTATGAAATGTAAATTGAAGTTTTCACTTGGGGAACTCTATACATTATTTTATTCTTCAAGCCATTATTATAATTTTGGGTTTCCCTGGGAGTGAACTCACCATAATCGACTCCCTTGATATGGCTGACATATGTTAGACCACTTCAATGTCATGAACCCACCACAACCATAAAAACTTCAGCGGTTTTAAGCGGCTTTCCAAGAAGACAATGGTGGTGTCTCCGAGTTCTTAAAAGTGGGCATCATAGCCGTGTATCTTTCTCTTTTCACAAAACCTGGTTGGGCAATGGCCTCAAGCTCAGTCATCTCTTCGGGTGTGAGTTTTACTGATAAAGCTCCAATGTTCTGGTTGAGGTTTTCGATCTTAGTGGTTCCTGGGATGGGACAAACATCATCTCCCTGGTGGTGAACCCATGCGAGGGCTAGTTGTGCAGGAGTGCATCCTTTCTTTTCCGAGATTGCACAAACCTTCTCATAAACAATCTTGTTGTTATCTAAGTTTTCCTCTTGGAATCTTGGTAGAGCCTGCAATAATTTGGTTTATTATACAAAGTCATTTGATTAATCCACAGCTGAGCTAAGGCTCATCAACAAACAAGTCATATAGAAATCCTATATACTTGCCTTTCTGAAGTCATCCTTGTCTAGGTTCTCAACAAGCTTGGGTCCAGATGCAAAGAAACCTCTTCCTAGAGGACTGTAAGCAACAATCCCTATCCCAAGTTCCCTGAACAAGGAAAGAGAACATGAAAAGTTACATAATTGATGGGTAGAGCATCATGAAACTGAGGATGAAATATGAATACCTGCAGGTCGGAATGATTTCTTCTTCCACATCTCTCGTCCACAAGGACCACTCTAACTGCACAGCAGTAATTGGGTGAACAGCATGCGCTCTTCTGATAGTTGAGGCACATGCTTCAGACAAACCAATGTACTTTATTTTACCTTCTTCAACCAGCTTCTTCAGTTCTCCCATCTTGGCATTGACAAACAAAAAATTATGGTAAAGTTCAGTAAAAGATGCCAGCTTTCTATGAAGGTCAAGAATTAGAACCAGAACCGACCCTAACAGAGTCTATGCAAAAGAAAAATCCTAAGAGCAGATGATAAAACACTTTAAGTGACTAAATGACTAATAAGTCTAAAGAGCACCCAATCTTCACAAGCTGGCATTTAATTAGGAGAAAGCCTCAAATTCGTTCTGTTAAAGATCATTTCACCAATCATTGTTCTTTCGAGAATAAGCTAGCAACTTCAAAAGAGTAACCTAAGCAGAGAACATCATCTCCAATCTATTGTCTTCGACCCTATTAGTCCGATAACATCGGACCGATATACAAAGCCAAGATGTAAAAGCTCACTGAGATATCTCTTCAAGTAGTGAACTATATAACTCCCATTTCATCAGAACGTTACAAAACCATGAAGGAGGATTGACAAGAAGAGGAGCTTACAGTGATTTCAATAGGGACACGAGTATCAATCCGATGCTGATAATAAAGATCAATGCAGGCAACATCTAACCGCTTTAAACTAGCCTCACAAGCAGCCCTCACATACTCAGGATCTCCTCTCACCTCTCTCTTTCCCTCTGCATAGCTGATTCCAAATTTGGTCGCAAGTTCAACTTTTTCTCTCATCCCATCCTTGAGTGCCTGACAAAAAAAAAATCCAAACTTTCTCAACATCGAAATCGTTTCTACATCTTAACGAATCAAAAGGCCAATTCCCATCTCTAAAATCGTTCTTTGTTTCCCAAAAGAGAAACAAAAACTCAAATCAAAGATCGAACCTTGATAGCTAAAAAAAGTCAATTTTATCAAATCAGAGATAAAAATCAAACCTTGCTGAGGAGAACCTCGTTGGTCTCAGGACCGTAGATGTCAGAGGTGTCAAGAAAAGTGACACCGGAGTGAATAGCATGGTGGATGAGAGCGATGGCTTCTGTTTCCGGCTTGGGAGCACTGTAGAAAGCAGAGAGGCCCATACAACCAAGGCCTTGCGCCGATACCTCGAGGCCTTGGCTTCCCAGCTTCATCCTCCTCATTCCACAAGTCGCCATGAATCTCTATCACAACTGTGTGTGTCTCTCTCTCTCTCTCTGTCTCTTCGTTTCTCTATGTGAGTCTTGTAGAGGCTGTGCGAGTCTGAGTGGGAGTTGTTGTTGAGATTGGTTGTTGGAATGGTGTGATGATGAAGAAAAAAAAGCCGTCTGTCGCTTTGTCTGGTTGGTGGTGCAACAAAACAAAATTGAATTTGTTAACCAAAATAGTCAAATACTATGACAGACATGTCGATCAAATTAGAACGCAGAATTTATGATCGGTTAAGTCATTTAACCGTTCGTTATCCGGTTTTGTTCTCTTACAGTATCGATTTTGGTAGTTTTACCGTGATCGAATTTGTCCATAATCTATTATTACACTGCAAACAAAAACTTTTATTTGTAGTAAAAAAAGAAAATTATTCTTTCTATGGCGTTGAATCTTTCTTATTGCAGACTCGTACACACACACACACGACACGATATGATATGATATGACCAAAGTGCATACCCTTTCGAACAAGTTATCAAACATGTATTTTTATGTTGCTTTCCAAGAAGACAATGGTGGAGTCTCTGAGTCCTTGTAAGTAACCATGTCGTTGCCATACCGTTCTCCTTTCACGGAATCCGGCTGAGCAATGGCTTCAAGCTCAACCATCTCTTCAGGAGTGAGCTTCACGGATAAAGCTCCAATGTTTTGGTTCAAGTTTTGGATCTTGGAGGTTCCTGGAATGGGACAAACATCATCCCCTTGGTGGTGAACCCACGCGAGAGCTAGTTGTGCAGGAGTGCAGCTTTTCCTTGTCGCCATTGCTTGGACTTTCTCGTAGAGAATCTTGTTGTTGTCTAGATTCTCCTGTTGGAATCTCGGTAGAATCTGTGACAAAGCAATAGCAAAAAGCAGAAACATACTAAGATGACTACAAATCTTGGAATGTAGTCCAAAGAACTATCATACAGTGTTGAGTTTACGGAACAGAGAACTGAATCAAATAAGTACTTGCCTTTCGATAGTCATCTTGGTCCAGATTCTCGACAATCTTGGGTCCGGATGCGAAGAAGCCTCTTCCTAAAGGGCTATAAGCTACAATTCCAATCCCTAGTTCCCTATAGAAATCAAAGGAGAGGGGTTATAGGACTAAGCATGTAAACGAAGAGGGAAAGTAATTCTGACTGATTCTGTTGCCTCACACCTGCATGTAGGAATGATATCATTTTCCACGTCTCTTGACCATAAAGACCATTCTATCTGCACAGCGGTTAGCGGATGAACAGCATGTGCTCTTCTGATAGTTGAAGCTGAAGCTTCGGACAAACCAATATACTTTACTTTACCTTCTTCGACTAGCTTCTTCAGTGCTCCCATCTTCACCCAAACCATAAGTTCAACAGCAACATAGAGCAAACCAAATTATAAAGAAACCAAAAACAGAGCAACAAACAGAGCATTATGGAATTTTTGGTGTTCTTTGAGATACATAAGTAGCACACTAACACTGTACGCAAGTTGGATTAGATATCAAAACAAGAAGCCATACCGTGGCTTCGATGGGAAGAGTTGTATCAATTCGGTGCTGGTAATAAAGATCAATAGAGGCAACCCCAAGACGCTTTAGGCTTGCTTCACAAGCAAACCTCACATACTCTGGATCACCCCTGAAACCAAATTTCCCATCTTCAGAAGTAGTGATCCCAAATTTTGTTGCTAACTCCACTTTCTCCCTCAACCCATCTTTCAAAGCCTGCGACCATAAGAAAAGGAAAAAAAAAAAACAAAGCTTGTGATTAATATTATTAACCCTAATTCCTAAACGAGCCTAAACCCTAATCCCAGTCGCTAAATAATTTAGTTACCTTTCCCAGGAGCAGCTCGTTTGTCTCGGGCCCGTAGATGTCAGAGGTATCAAGGAATGTGACGCCGGCGTTAATAGCGTGACGGAGGAGAGCGACGGCGTTAGTCTCAGGTGTTGGAGCACCGTAGAAGGCGGAGAGACCCATGCAGCCGAGTCCCTGAGCCGAAACCTCAAGGCCTTGGCTCCCAAGCTTTATCCTCCTCACTCTGCAAGCTTCCTCTGCCATTGATATATCAAATCTTCAGAAGATTTAAGAAAAATATATGTTTTGGTGAATTGAGAAAGCAGATCCGAGTGGGATTTTATAGGGGAGTGGAGTGGAGTGGAGTGGAAGATAAAACAACGATCACCGCCTCGCCATTACTGACAGTGTTCTAGAGTCTTTGATTAAGTCAAATAAAGAAAGCAAAGTGGACAAAATACAAAATTGTAGTCTTCATTTGTATGTATTATTTTATTTTTAAAAATTGTTAAATGATCAAAAGAAATATAAAAAAATTCTATAAACTTTGACGTCATTGGTGATTTCATATCAGCACTAATCATCCTTTGATTTCGAAAATCAAGTCCGTACATGCTTTCGAATTTTAAATATGGACCGCTCCAGGAAGATTCAAACAAAGACAGTAGTTGGAATAATCATTAGCTATATAAAATTTGTTGTCTCTTTTGGGACGTTTTGCAATGAGTTATGTGATTTACACCGGATTGAATAAATTTCTCATGAGATTGCTAAGAAACTTTATTGATCGTGAATACAAGGATATGCTCGAGTAATCATCTCATTTGCTCTCTCACTCCATCAAAATCTCAATGATCTTAACTACGGATCAGAGGTAAAAATATATATATATATAGAAGAAAAAAAAAAAAAAAAGACAAATGGATGAAACCGAGTATAAATTTTTTGAAAACTTGCACTTTCCAGTTTCAGTTCTGAAGCCATAAAATTGAATAATTGATCACAAAGAAGAATATATAAAAAGCTCTGGCCATGCCTTTGTTCGTTACACACAAACCAAATTCATTAATTCGAAGATCGAACATACGATTCTTATGCCTATGCAAAAAAAAGTCTTTAATCTTCAGGGGTGATTAAAAAGGGAAAAATAAAAACAAGATGATATTTTGATGCATGGATCATGGATGAATGAGTCATTCAACAAACTGTACTAGTAAGAGCATGCACTAAAGGGTTTGACTCATTTGATGTGAACACATTGTCAAACCACTCGAGCGTCCCCCAAATTTCTCCATTCTGGCGTTTTTCAATCGCAATTTCCGCACACCAAATCAGTTTCTCCTTTTCAACAGACACATACTCCACCCACAAAATCGCCATTTTTCCACAATGATCAGCCAATTTAACTTTGCCAATACAAATAGGCAAGCTAGGCAATCCTTCTAAACCCTTCAAAGTTTTCCATAATCTTTCTTCAGGATTTTACCAACAGATCCCACAACCACCACCAAAACAGTAGAACACGTTCTCTATCACACAATAAGATAGTGACCGCCATCCCCATCTAAAATTCATGGATAAGTCTGCCGACCTCCATCTACTTTTATGCAGCTTATAAATCACATCTTTTGCCTCAGACCTCACATAGAGGGTTCCTTCATACTTTGCACTTTGGTACTGAGAGCCTCCGCATATGTCCTTGCTAGGGATCTGTAAGAACTCCCAAGTTTGGGTCTTCGTATTAAAAACCTCCATCCAGTTCGTTGAATTGATATTGTCACAACCTCCATTTACATATATTTTCCCATCGAAGGTGCAAGCAGATGGGCACATGCGGGCCACCAACATGCTTGGAGCCTCACGCCATGTGTGAGAACAAGAGTCCATGACCATAACTGTAGACGAAGCATTATTATTAATTCCTCCAGCAATGACATAGATACTAGGACCAACCACTGCAACACTAGGAAGGGATATAGAGTAAGATTTGGGTGATGAAATCGGGACCAAAACTTTTCTGGAGCTATTTGGTCTCTGGCAGAGAATGAACCAGCATAATATTTGGGAATCGGTACCGAAACGCAAGCACACATAGAGAGAACTCTCGGTCCGGCCCAAGAGGGTTCGAGTTTGGTAAAGCTCTGTTGAAGCAATGAGAGAGCGAAATCTCTTACAGACTAAGGAGAGAGTTGGGTAGTAGATTCTTGAGACGCAAGCTAAGCACTTTAAGAGCACATCATCAGGAAGAATCATATCTCCTTGAATGGCTGGCTCTTCTCCATGGTTCATGGTTGTGTTTAAGGTTTCTTATCTTTAAAAAAATTAAAATTATCTAAAACAAAGAAAAATATATAGGGGTGCAATTACATAAATATTGAACACTAGAAAATATCCCACGCGTCACGTTGATTTAAGATATATATAGTAAAATATGATAAATATATGAAAAAAAATTTAGTTGCTTTAAATACTTTGACTTTTTATATTAAACTCTAAAAAATGATATAGTAAAATTTGATAAATCTATATTAAAATGTTTAGCTGCTTTAAATACATTGATTATTTTTATAGTAATAAACTAGAAAATATCCCACCCGTCGCTTGGCTTTAAAATTGATATAGTAAAAATATGATAAATATATATATGAAAAATGTTTAGTTTCTTTAAATTCATTGACTTTTTTTTATTAAACTATAAAAATATCCCACTTGTTGTGTGGGTTTAAATATGACATAATAAAATATGATAACTATATATTAAAAATGTTTAGCTGCTTTACATACGTTGTCCATTTTATATTAAATAAATTTATCATTTGTATTAAATAATTATTTTTCAAGACAAATTTGCTATATCATAAAAACTGCAAAGGTATATAAGTTTATATCATAATGAATTGTCAAATGCAGCATAAGACTATAAATCTTTGTTAAAAATGATGATTAAAATAAATAGACAACACAAATGAAGATTTATAAAAAGATGACTTGGGAATATGTACTTATAAGTATAGTGTCACACTTTGTCTTGTATATGTAAGGGCCAATTCTAACATAATTAAAGACAACTTTAATACAAAAATAACTAAATTAATTTATATTAGTATTTTAAAATATGTTAGATATGCTAGAAAACAAAATTGAATTGAAGAACGAATATTTCATTTCCATTGTAGGTTAAAATTAATATAACTAACAGAAAAATATTATAAAATATTTCTAATAATATAACACGCATAAAAAGTAAAAAACCTTTTTAAATAATTCTAGGTTACCCTTGGCAATGAAAATGTTTACGTTCGAAATGTTAACCTAGATATGTTGCATTCTAATGATGATGAAAGATTTGCCATCGCCATCTTCTTTTACTTTTGAACCACTAACATTGCCATCGAAAATCTTTAGTTTGCAACGATACATAAATGCATAAAATAATCAGAGAATAAACTTTTTCCTACAAAGAAGTTAAACCTCAAACAAACTATAATCAGATTTATAATTAAGAAAACAGATATCAGAAAATGACCAATACCAATAATTTAGAGACCAGCAAAAAGGTTTCTATATTTAGAAGGATAAATTTGATTAGAAGATTATCCGTGATCATTTCCTTCCAACTTTTTTGCGAAAATGGCGAGCCGCAACACAATTCAGATGTACCTCACGACTGTCATCGCAATCGTGATCCTCCTAGCAGCAAGCCAAGCGACAGAAGCCCGTTTCACAAACCTATGCGCTAAAACTGCATACCCAACCTTGTGTCGACCGCTGGTGAAAGGGCCAAACCCGAGACGAGCCACACAGAGCACGATCCGAGCCTTGGAGGCTAAGACTAAATTGGCGCTTGCAGCCTCTGCGAGGTACAAACACGGAAATCCAACTGTTGCGATTTGCTATGCGACTCTTGTGGATGCATCCTTCAATCTTAGGAACGCAAGAAAGAGCATTAGGAAAAGAAATGTTATGTCGCTAAAAATGTTTTTGACTGCGGCTGTGTCAGATTACGGGGTTTGTGTTAACGGGTTCATAGATTCACGTCAAGTCAACAAAGTTCAGAACGCTGTGGATGAGCTTAGGAAGATTGCAACGAACTGCTTGTTGCTTGCTACAATGATAAGGTGATCGAGCCACAAAAGAAGGAAACATACAAACTAATTCCTCAAAAAAACTGACAGAAAAAAGGCTTAAACTTAATTATGTAAATGTTCTTTTCTAGTTTTCAGAGAGTGTTCTTAGTCAAGAAAATCAATCGTGTAATGTAATTGTAATAGAACGTTTTAGACATGAGTCTCCTGATTCTCAATCATCTACAGATTTCAAAAAATTGTTGCGTAGATTCTTTGACAGATTAAAGGTTCTATTCGCAATGTAGTAATAAAAAGAGTGATGGGAGATTCAAAAAAAACTTACTTTGCCTCCTCTTCTAGGAGCTGTGAGAATTCACAAAAAAAAAAACGAGTGATTGGCTACGCCCGAAACAATTCACAAAAAACACGAACAAACTGTCTTTAGGTGAAGTAAAAGAGATCCGTACGATTGATTTTGCCAACTAGAGCCTATTTTTTTATATTACCAATAAGAAACAGAGCTGCGAGAATGCAAGTGCCCCTAACACGACTAATAATGTCTTGGCTGAAGGCAATTTATGAAGGAGAGAGATATGCAACAGACCTCTCACTCCTCCTGAGATACTTCGTCGAGCAGTTTCTTTGTCGCTTCATTAACTTCCACGTTTTCCATCTTTAGACGTCGGCGCATAGCAGGATGACTCTTTCCTGCTGCTGCATATGTTCTTATCAATGGTTCAAAGATTTCTGCACCAATGTTATCCGTTACCTTCTTTAAAATCTCCACCAAATTCTCAGCTCCATTAACATCTTTCTTTTGCTCGAAAAGGCTCATCAATGTTCTGATTGTTTCCTGTGACGGTAGCCATTTGCCACCATCTCCTCTGCCGATAGAAACTGCCTTAGACATACATTCGAGTGCTTGAGCCAAATCACCTCTCTTTACATAGTAATCCATGAAGATTTCCCAGGTTTTAGCATTGGCTTTGCCTCCCCTTCTAGGAGCTTTCTCCTTGAGCTCTCTTGCCTTTTCAATGAGACCATCTTTAGCATAAGCTCCAATCAACACATTTACAATCCTGATGTCATAAGTAGAACAGTTAGCTTGCCATTCTTTGAACAGTGTCTCTGCACCAGGTAAATCTTTCAAGTTCACCAGCACTTGTATCATGTTTAGATAAGCTACATTTGAGGTTTTCGGAATAGCCAGCCTCAATGAACGCCAAATCCTGTAAACTTCAGTCAACTTCCCCAGTCGTCCATACAAAGTAATGAGAAACTGATATGCCGTAAAATCCCGTTGCGTATTTTTCATCTCCAGTTCCTGAAGAGACTTCTCAGCTTTCTGAGACAGTCCAGCATCAACATATATAGATGCCATATTGCTGTAAGTAGTCCAATCTGGAGCAACTCTACCATCTCTATTCATCTCGTCAATGACTCTCTCAACACCAGAGATATCATTAGTAGCAGCCAAAGCCCTCATCCAGACATTGTACGTGAACGAATCCGGCATAACATTCTCAGCCTTCAGTTCTTGGATCATTGCTGGAACCTTCTCAGGCTGACCCGTCTTGGTGTAAAGAGTCATAAGACTGTTATAAGACATGGAACTAGGAGTAATGTTGAGCTCTTTCATCTTATTCAATAAACCTTCTGCTTTCTCCGTCATCAACTCCTTGCAGTAACAGTTCAAAAGAGACCCATACGTGAGTTCCGTCTTAGAAGTTTCCGGAAGATCAACAAAATAAGTCTCCCCAGCCGTGATTCCCCGAGATTTGGCAACAAGATCAAGATGGATTGCTTGATCACTGACCGTCTTGTTCATACCTCTCTCTTCCATAACTTCAGAGAGCTACAAAACCAAAAAAAAAAACAACTCTACAATATAAATCCTCAAGAAACAATCATCACAGAGCCAAAAATCTAGTTGACAGTCACATCATTTTCAATAGAAGACATTCACAACAGTTACCAAATTGTTCGTAGTGAGCATCAAACTACCACTTAACGAATCTACATTTCTATAAGCAAATGGTTGTACAATCTGAAAAATCATTGTGAAGCTAATCCCTAAAAGATCGAAAATGCAATTTCCCAGGAATAAGATGGAGTTTGTTGATTTACAAAAACCTTGAGAGCTGGGTAGTAGAGGCCGCGATTACGGAGTTTCTTGATCGTGTCTCCGACCTCCCATTTGAAAACGTGCTTAGTGCCTTTGAGGAACTGATTCAGCTGCTGTCGAACTTTGACCTCTGTGCCGCCATCTTTGAAAAGACGATGGTAAAGCGGTTCTTCGATGTACTTCTTCGTTGATCTCTTCGTGACGTCTCTCGATCGGCTCAAATGTCGCATCGCCATTTTTTTCCCGTCGGACTGAGTGAGTGAGCAACGACGGACGAGAAGATTTTGGGTAAAACCCTAGTTCACTGTGACGTTTCAAGCTCGAAGAGGAGTGAAGATTAAGGACCTTTTAATGGGCCAGAAGATTCATCGCGCTTTGGCCCATATCACCATCTACAAATATATGCTTAACACCATACTCGTCTATCGTATGGTCATTTTTTTTTTGTAGCCTCTTTTAATGAGAGATAAAATTTGTGCAAGTAAACATTTTCATCAAAACCTCATCGTATAACAATTTGTTTGAAGAGAAGAAAAGAAAACAAGAAACATGTTCCGTGAAGGTTACAAAGGGGCGCAAGTAAAATTACCATAGAGACAAATTCACAAGAATATGGCTTCTAAAACAAATTAAAAAGGGAAATTTGATCAGCTAAAAATCTTTCAAAAAGTTTTCGTTTTCTCTATTTTTGTCTTCAGGCAATTCCCCGAGGAATGTGGGAATCACAGTGACAGTGACGATGAAACTGAATGAGCCTTACACAAGTCTTAGTTCGTACTCACCCGCCATGGTTATGTATCTCACCCATGGAAGTGCTTGGTACCCGCTCTTCTCAATTATCTTCAGGTACCGAACCTACACGCCAATAAAACATATATTTTTCTGTGTAAGGCAATGGGATGAGCTAAAATTGCAGAAGATATAGAGACCATTTATTATGTAGCACAAGCTTTACCTGAATCCCTGAAACGGTGAAATAAGGGATCTCGAATTTGACACGGATGGGAGCTTTTCGCTCAGGTGTTGCTTCCTCTGCAGTAATACTGGGAAGATGGAACTCTGCCCTTAACATGTACTCCTATATTGGTTTTCTGAAGGTTAGCACTCATACTACATTGCTGATTGTTTCAACTCGATATAAGAAGATTATGGAACTTGCTAGTGTTATAAGCTTCTACCTTGTTCCCGGGGAAAGATTTGATTTTCCACACTAACGCATCCTTTTCAGGAGCATAAGAAGCAGACCCAAGAGATGTCCTGACGGTTGGGTTAGATGCATCGGTTGGTACAGGCAACTCAATCTCAACGTTCGTTGCGGTGCTGCAAATAGAAAGTTCACGATCAAAGGTTCAAAGAATCTGGTCATCAAGATCTTTGGTTTATAGGAATAGGGAAAGGAAAAGTGGCTCAATACCGTCGAATATATTTACCTTCGTTCCTTGAACTGACTTCTAGCTTTTACAAGCATCTCAACACGACTCCTAGAATGGCTTTCGATTTGCGCTTCCACCCATATTAGAGGCTTTACCTGAATATAAAAGAAACAAATCATGATATATATACTTGTTGAAGACACGGAAAAATTCCAGTAGATGCTATATCCCACGTGTCGAACCTGAGTACTGAGTCTATATGTCATCAGATCAAAAGCCCCATCAGGTGGTATGAAAGATATCGTCCTATCGTTTTCAAAACGGGCCAATCGAACACACCTGCATAAAATAATTGGTAGTTAAAGAATACATAAAACTCAAATATAGAATCTTTTTGAATAAAAGAAAATAGGGGTAGGATCAATGTATACTTTCCAAGTTTCAATATAATATAAGCTTAAAGACGTACTGATGAAATTTGATGTCCTCTAAATCAATGGCTTTTCCCTTTGTTGCTCGTCCCTGTGCTTCCAGCAATACTCTATCATTCAGTCCTAACTTACACTCTGGCATTCCACTGCAATAGAATCAGAATGGATCAAAGAGAAAAAGAGTCAAATAAAACGCCAAGACAGAGATTAAAGCAAAAGGGACATGATAGAACATGATTTGACTGATTAGAAACAATATAGAAAATTTCATGTGTTGACACATACGTCAAGTAAGTTCGCATCTTCAGCGCTCCAACAACATCAGACCTCACAATTTGCCCATTACTGTTGACAAGAATATTTACATTCTCAATTACATCCAAGAAAACCTGGAAAAAAAGGAGAAGGTTGTCATCATTTTGAAAACCCAAACAAAGCACAAACATGTTCCTCTCTTGAAAACAAAAGCACTCACTTCATTCTTCTTGTACTGTATTCCCTCACTCCTCCAGGAGACAGCATTTGTCACAGCCATTGGAGGTCTCTGTGTAACTTCCATTCTATATGCATCAGTCTTGATGAATTCACTGAGAATTCTTGCTTCGGTGTACTGAGGGTAACCAAAGTCCATCATCTCGTCAAGTAGCTCATACTGCCACCAACAATAAATCAGTTTCAGCATCTAACAATGACAAATACTTTTCAAATTCCGATGCTCTATTTGGTTGGGTTGGGCTAGTAACAGAAAGTTTTTTTTTCCCAAATAGTACTATAAGAGCGATGGCAAAGTGTAAGTTAGGACTGAATAGAGTATAAGAAACTTAACATACCACTACCACAAAGTTATCCCTCAATGATTCCTCTTCCAACTCCTCGAAGTAATGTTTGAAAACCTATAACCAGATAATAGATACAATTTCCATTGCATCAAACATCCAAGAAAAAGATGGAGACTTAAGAGAAAAAATAAAATAATTTAATAGCCATACTTACATCGACGACGCGGTGAAGAAAGAAGATAAGACTGGCAGCATTACAATTCTGTCTGGATGCTATCATCAAGTATACATTACTATGTTGTACAAACATATAAGTAACCCCATTATCGTAAGCAACTGGATCATTTGACTGTGAATCACCCTGAACAATTAAACAAAACCATGAATGACAACACTCTGATTCTAGAACCAGATAGCCTTAAAATGCTGATTCAGATCAAATCCTAATCCAAACCATTTAAACCAATGATCAAACTTGTTCATTACTTCCAACAGATTTCAGTGGCATCAGATCACAAAGACGGACACGACTCCATTATCATAGACAGACATGAATCCAGATTTTCAAGAATTTAAAACCAATCAAGCGTGTTCATTGCTTCGAAATGACTCAAAATTTCAATTGACGAAACCTCTCTAACCACAAATCTACAAGTTCATCCACTAAATCTATGTTCCCGACCAATTCTAACAAAGCGCAGCAATATACACCGATCAATGAGCAATAAAAGGAAGATCACAGAACAAAAACCTCTTTCTCGATGAGCTTAGTGAAGAAACGCTCGGCTTGAGCAGCGGAGACATCGCCACGGTAATCACGCCAAACGAGAACGCGGCCCTTGATATCAAGCAGAAACAGCGCGGAGGCCGCTCCTGCCATGTTCTTTCCCTAAAGAGTTACGAATCAGATCCAAAATGCGGATGATTAATCAGCGAGATCTGACGAAAGTATCGTTTGTATGAAGAAGACGAAGTTACAACATCTACAAGGAGATTGCGATAGATCTCTCCCAGCTGAGATTTCTCATTTCGCAATTGGTTTTTCTTTTTCTGGCGATCTGATCGATTTCGTTATCGTTCTTTGATTTCTCTCTAGCTACTACTCTTTGATTTTGAGCTTCCCATATTCGCCTCTGCGTTCCACTACAACGGTGTCGTTTTTTGACATTTTCCGTTTTAACGAAGGGCCGTTCGATCCAGATAAACCGATCTGGTCCGAACCGAACCAAGATATTTAATTTGATAATCGAACCCGGTTCACTGCATTTTTTAACTTTGTTTATGCAGAATGATCGAATGTTGCATACCCCCATTATGCTCTGATATATGCAAGATGTATGCATTAATGGTGTTTTCTACTATTTAGCTTCTTCCACGGCGTTTTCCAAGAGTTCTGTGATATAGTTTGTTTTGGCTATGGTTATGAGAAGTTCAGTTGTATGAAAATCTTGGAAATTTTTTGGGTAGACTACTGCCTCGTTCAACAAAGCTGATAAGTTAAGTATAATGGCAAGTTAGGTTTGTTGTTTACAGAGGAAAACTTAAACAACAAGGTACTTGGTTTATCATGTTAATAAGGTACTTGGGGCAAATTAAATATGTTATCTTGAGGACCAAATATATAATTGGCAATCAAAGTCTTTGTAAAGATATCAACTAATCGGTCAACAAGTCAAGTAACGATGACCTTGTATTGAATTGTACAAGTACAACATATTTACAAGTGAACTTCGAAATGCTTTATACACGAAAGACCGGTTTAATAACTAACCGCAATGTGACGATCAGATTGATTATGCAAAAATACATTTATGAAAGGAATACTAGAAACACAAATTCATTATGTGGATGTATAGACATAGTATGTTATAAGTCGTTATTTTAAATCAAACACAACTTTTTTTTTTTTTTGGTTAAAATCAAACACAACTTCTTTTTTTTTTTGTTAAAATCAAACACAACTTAAATTATTGTTTTTAAAAACTTTCATATATTTATATATCAAGTGCAAAAAAAAAGAGGTGCGAACCGAATTGAAAATTTAAGCGGCTCACTTGGGTAAGTTTAATTTGTCCATTTTGGTTTAGTCTCACAGCAACATATGTATGAGCTCACTTTGGTAAGTTTAACGAAGGGCCGTTCTTCACCTCTGGTTCTTATTGATCATTGTAAGCAATCAGTCATTAGATAAGGCTCGGATCATTGTCATGAAGATAACAATAACCACTACTAATCGTTTGACATATTCAAATATCTGGTTGATTGGTTGAAGACATATGAAATACTAGAAGTTAGATGACCTATCCTATGTATTTGTGCTTTTGTAGCCTAACTTCGTATATATCAGTGAAATTGATGCAGGATTTTTCTACTCGAATGCGGAACAGAGGGAAGCCATGATTACTGCTGAGAGACGTTCCGTTGATGAAAGAGTTCAGAAAATTATTGAGCTGAAGAAGAAGGTGAGTTTGAAACCACTACTACCTCCTAGCCATATTGTTTCAGATATTTACATGTTCTATTTCTCATGCAGGTTTGTGCTGGTAATGATAACAGCTTTGTTATCATAAATCAAAAGGGTATTGATCCCCCCGTCATTAGATCTTCTTGCTCGAGAAAGGGTAAGCTATGATTAGCTTTGTCTTCTTTTCAGCATCTGATTACTAAAAAGTATGGAAAATCCAGAAAAAAAATTGTGAAATCAAGTGAATTGAAATGTAAAGTAAAGGCAAAATGAGTTTTATACCAAATAGGGAAAAAGTTATCCACTAAGAGTATTCACCTAAAAGCATATGCCTGGATCTTCTACTAAGCTCCTTTCTTGTCTTGTACTCGGCTTCTCATGTCTACAAGTTTTTATTGTTACAACCGAATTATCTTTTCGTTTCCTTAGATATGTTTATATGTATCTCCAGATAATCGCCCTTAGAAGAGCAAAGAGGAGGAACATGGAACGTTTGGTTTTGGCATGTGGTGGAGAAGCTGTGAACTCCCTTGATGACTTGACCCCTGATTCTCTTGGTTGGGCTGGACTTGTATATGAGCATGTTGTTGGAGAGGAAAAGTATACATTGGTCGAGCAAGTGAAGAATCCTCATTCATGTACTATCCTCATAAAAGGTACAAAGACCAAAACTTTTATCTCTTGGCAGCTAAGGTCTATTTTGCTTATTTTTATACGCCTGGTCACTGATCATCTATGATTTAAATTTGTTTTTGTAATAGGGCCTAACGACCACACTATTGCTCAAATTAAAGACGCTGTCCGTGATGGTTTATGATCAGTTAAGAATACATTAGAAGATGAGTGTGTCGTATTAGTAAGTACCTTCTTGTCTACAAGGATTAAATATATTGCTACTTCAGTGTGATTGTTTCGGTTTTGGGTGCTTGTGGTTTATTGACATTTGTCTCTTTCCATAGGGAGCTGGAGCTTTTGAAGTTGCAGCAAGACAACACTTAATCAATGAAGTCAAGAAAATCGTTCAAGGGGTAAGTATTAAAGTAAATTTCCTTTGCTCCAGTTCTTGTTTTTTTCCGATTGCTAATGTTAATTGTGGGCAAATTGCAGCGTCCTCAACTCGGTATTGAAGCTTTTGCCAACGACCTTCTCGTGGTGGCCAAGACACTCGCCGAAAATGTTGGACTTGACACTCAAGACGTTATCATTTCTCTAACGGTATTATACTTGTGTTTTCCTCTTCTGACACTATCGATTATGCTCTAATTAACATACGATCTGTCTTTGGATATGCATGTCTGGTCTCTAGAGATATTAAAATTTTTTAATGAGAATTTCGATATATCTTACATTATCTTTTATCTGCAGATTTTTGGATTACAATGGCAAATCCATTGTATCTTGTGAGGTTGACTGCAACGACAATACCAATTGATGGGTATGTACACTAAGTCTATTCTCGCAATTAATACCAACTGTTTAGATTTGTGTATTTAATAATTTGGAAAGCTAGAGCACTTCTGGTGGAAATTCAAGTACACAATATTTTCATCCTCTAGTGAGGTTATTTTCAATGCATGTAATCCCTAATTAATCATCTGTTTTGTGTCGTCTGTGTTTTTCCAGGGAAGGAAGAAGCATTATACGTAGTTAAGTCTTACAGTTTTCATATTGTTTGTGGATTTGGGGTTAATTTCAATTGAGGTGAACCGTAGCCACTAAGCTTTCTTAGCTGGACTTATGTATCATTTAAGTATTTAGAGAAAATAATCATTTTTCATTTGACTTGATCACAAATAAAACTAATAGAGTGAGAAAACGGTCCAAATATTCAAGTCTTAACCATCCTTGTCCAGTGGTATCGAATCTCTTCAAAATTCTGATCAAGTTGGTATTGGAACTCTTTGTTCCCATCCTCAATCTAGATATCCAAGTAAGCCCTTTCATCTTGATGCCTAATGTCTTCCTAAATTTTAGTTGTTGTCATTTCACTAGAACATATATATTTGATTATTGATTCCATGTCTCAGTGAGATAATATAAAATTTATTGTTATTACTAATATCCTGTTTTTAATGTAAGAAATTTAAATGAAATTTATTTTTAAATCTATTTGCAGACAGAATATTTTTATACATTTTTTTCAAAAAAACAAACAAATAAATGTTCTAGAAATCACATGAATCTTGTAAATAGAATTTCAGTATAAGGCCTTCACCTCATGTCTTGTTCTTCAAAAATGAGAGGCATATATTTGTTTGATTTAATTATAGTTTTAAACAATATGATTTATATTACAACTTATATGTATTATTAAATAAAAAATTTCTGAAGAAAATCCCGCGGCGTAGCGCAGGTGTCAACCTAGTTCAAAGTAATAAGTGCAAATTAAATTCACATGGCTTAGAGTCACGCGTTTCGTCCGGATCCCTATTTTTGAGTATTTTTGTAGTATATATATTGTTGTGTTCACTCACTCTTCAATCGTTTCATCAATGTATAATTCATTTAGAGTGAGTTCTGGGCGTTTAACACGTCCTGGTTATTACTTATTACAGATGTATAACTATATAACGTTTCTCTAATTTGTAACGTTAGAACCGATGGTCTTAAGTGTTCACAAACGGTGATTTCATCATTAATTGTGTAATTAATCTTTTTAGTTCAGACTGTTCAGTTCTAAGGTCTAACAATAAGACCGGTCTAATTACATAACTTCGACCAACGTCAGAAAATCATTAGGTAGAGCACTTTTTAGCTGACTACATCTTTTTGCACCAACCTTTACAATATTTTATAACCTTTTCAAAGTTCAAACTGTAAAGAATAAATTTATGATTGAATATAAAGTGATCTTAGTTTTTCATGTTAACAGCATGTATATCACAAAACTATTTGCATGAATTACTCGAATATTTCAGCATTTATTATTATTATTCCATTATCATAATAGAGAGAACTTGTTTTGTTATTCTGAAGACTCTATAATAGAACGGATGATTCTACAATTTAGGGTATTGTTCATAGCAATTTGGAAATAGAATAAGATCGATGCATGTTGTAAGTGAGACATATAAGGAGCATTTGATGTATGTTGTGTCAACATTTTGTTAAAATTTATGCTCGGTTGATTGCCTTACACAAAAAGTGTGTGAACATGAAGTTCTTCATTCATTTTTCTAACATATACAACTATACAAGTCATTCGGTTTAGGATTGGTTCCGATTGCCGAGCCTATTCCTACCGAATATAAGAAGACTGGGGGAATTATCTTTTTCTTCCTGCCTTTAAAATAAAAGGATTCTTTCATGCAGTATACGAGTATTTTAAACCTCACTCTCACATTTAACGAAGATACAATGTACCCTCAATTTCCACTATCTCTTTGTTCTTTCAATGTTACGATAATAAATATTAATATATACGATACTATGAATTTTGAAAGAGAGAGAAAAAAGTAAGCAAACTGAATCGACAACGAAACAATCTCGGTTGTCTTAAAGTCGCTATTGAGTATTGACTATAAGACCATCTTCTCTCATTCACATGTTCCACTCTGTTCACATTCTCATTCGTTCCAAACTAATCTTAACCAAAACCAATTCTTAAACTATTTCATTATTTCCATTTCCCCTGTTTCTCTCAAAACCCCATACGATAACCTAATAATGGGACTTTCCGACAAGACTCACCACCACTTGGACGGCAAATTTGGCGAAACAACAGAAGCAAAGAAATGGGTAATTACCGAAATCTCCTTGCGTTCTCCGATGAAGCCGACGATTAGCCTCTCCTCCTCTGCCTTAGACAACCCGGAAGACGAAGATCACCTGTGTCCAACGACTCCAACAGCGGCTTCCTTTAGAATACCGAAGGCGTTTACGTGTCCTCCGGCGCCTAAGAAAAGGAAAACGTCATTGAAGTTTAGTTACGGCGGCGGCGCTAGAGAGCTCTTCTCTCCACCGGATCTTGAAACCGTCTTCTTACACAGAACTACTTAATTTCTGATTTCTCGACTCTCTTTCTAACCTTTTTAGGTTTTCTTAAAAATAACTTGAGATATTTCTTCATTACTTTAATTAGCTTTTTATTAAGTGTTTGATTCGTTGTTTTTCATTTTTACACTGGGAAAAAAATTGTTAGGAGTTAGGACCCTGACAAAAGTTAGTGAGCGATGTTCATGTACAACTTTGTTTCCAACTGATGAATCCATAATTAATAACATAATTTTCTTGATATATACTCCATAAAAATGTAGTATTGGAGTATAATTTTCTTGATATATATATACTCCAATAATCTTGATATAATATAATATATTTTTATCAAAATTCTGCATTAAAATGTGAAACGGCACTAATTAATTACTAAACAAAATTTAAGTTCTAAAACCACACCTTTTTGAAATAGAGAGAGTAATATATAGAGCTAAGCTAAAAACAGAAGTGGCATTTTAAGCTATTTTTCAACATTCCTTAAAGCTTTTTTGGTGCCACCATAAAACTATTTGTAGGGTGAGAAACTTTCACGTGTCTTCAATGGTGTTGGAAGCATATGCTAACAGTTTGGGGGCAGAGAAAGGGTTTAATTTGCTGGCTGCAACTTCGTAATCGACTTGGCTAAAGTTGTGGCGGAATTAAAGGATTCAGAAGAGTGCCCATTTCTTGGTGTTTTATTGCATGAGATCCGACATTTTCAAAAATCTTTTTTCCCCCAGGTGAAAGGATACTCACACTCCACGTGAACTGAATTTATGTGATCATTCTCTTTCTAAGTTTGCTGTTTCCTTACCTTCAATACCAGATTTTGTTTTTGATGTAATTCGTATTTGTCTTTCAAGCCTTGCAGAGGAAATAGAGATTTTCGAAATTTTTTTGAAAAGAATAGTTAACACCCAATAATTACCCAACTCACCCATAGATAATATAGGAATTGTGGTCTTTCAAAATAGAATATTTGCATGCACGTGTTTTGTAGCATCTCAAGATCGGTTCGACACTTCGACTAAGATCGATATTGCTCAAATAATAAATTGAATCGCACTATCTCAATATAGAACACTCGACGATGACAACAAATCATCCAAACGTTATTCTCCAAATGCAATGCATATACATAGTTCGTTGTAACTAGCAAAAAGAAGAAGTATTGTCGAAGAGTCACAAAAACATCATCTAAATATACTTCACTACCGCAAACAATACAAAGTCAAAGGACTTAGCCTACCGCATTAGACTATCCTCATTGGTAGTCCTTAGATGTTTCTTAGTAAATTTCTTAGGTATAGTTTTTAATTGTTAATAAAACAAAAGCTTAAGGATTGAAAGAAACGATTCTTATTTTAGGATCAAAAGAAACGTTTCTTGGTGGACAGGTGGCGCGATGAGATTAATTTGGTAAATTTTATTTGGCATTTCTCTTTCTTTTTCTTGTGTTCTCTCTTCTCTATCTCGCTCTGTCGAAGGCAAAGGCGATTCCCATTGAATTTTTTCTTCTCTTCCAATAGATTTTTTTCTTCTCTTCCAATTGATTCCCACGTCTGATTCTCCATGGATTCGGCGTCGATTTGGTTCCGGTGAAGCAGACGGCATTTGATTCCGGTGAAGATCGATCTGTCGAAACCCTAATATTTGGGGAAGATTCAAGCACTTCGATTGCGTTAGGTAATTGACTCAATCTTAATTTATTTATGTATTTGCGCGTTATTTGCGAGTTAGAAGAGTTTTATTTGTGAGTTAGAAGAGTTTTATTTGCGAGTTAGAAGAGTTTCATCAATTGTTTGTTTTGTATGTTTATAAATCATAGATATAGGATTCGTTTTTGTTTAAATTTCATGGGTTTTGAGTCCATATAAGTCTGCTTGGAAGTAATTGAAAAAGTGAGAAATGATGCATATGATCCGATTAGTCAAGAGTGTAGAACTCTGTATTTGGTTAGATGGTTGGTTGATTCTGAGTTTTTGTGTTTGTTTTATGAGTGTTATGAGTTGATCTATGTAATAGTCCGAGTGCTTTATGAGTATTATGAGTTATAGTTTCATTGTTTTGATATGTATCGAACTTTGTGGTTCATTGTTTTGATATTATGAGTTATAGTTTCATTGTTTTGATATGTATTCAAACTCTGTAAACCAGCCTATGTGGTTCATTACCAGCCTATGTGGTTCATAAGCAAACTGTAAATTGTTTTTTTATAGTCGGATTGAGTTAGTAGTTGGTTGTTGTGTCTTTAATGGATGTCTTTACACAATTGGTATTAAGACTCATGTACTTGTATTTATGCTTTAATGGATGTCTTTACACAGTTAGTTTCATTACACAGTTAGTTTCATTACTAACCATTTCTTGTTTCTTGTTTTGTGAGTTTCTTTTAGTTGAGCTCAAGCAAGTCACAGTTAAGGCGACAAGGAAACAACATTTCAACCAACCGAAAGAGGTAAATATACACCTAACTGGTTAGAAACCAATTGATTGCTTTGTTTGTTTGATGTGTAAGCGAATGTCTAATTTCTTGTTTGTCTAATGCTTTTGTTAACAGAACAAGGAACACATGGGGCGATATATATATGACTCTGCTTTCTCGGGAAGTAATGGTTATCTGGTTGACGAAGAATCTAGCCATCGGCTATATGATAACATTTTTCTTACTCGGTATTGTATATATCACATGCTTTTGTTTTTTGCTACTCGTTCAATAACCATCAGCTGTTCACATGTGAACATATCACATGATATTGTTTTTTTCCTACACAATATGATTGTTGAAAATGAACGAGATGGATACACTCAAGCTGACGTTTCTGATTTCCCACAAGGAGATGGTGTGGATCTTTCATATTCTATCAATATGGCTTCAAATATCAGCAATGTGCTGAATGGTCAAATAATAATTCGTGATAGAGAATCGCATCACCAATTGAAACATGATTTAGTTGAACATTTATGGACTAAATTTGGGTATTAAATTTGTTTCATGTTTAATTAAATATGTTTCTATGTTTTATTTCATGTTGTGTGTTTTGTTTTTGTTTTTTAATGTTTTGTGTTTTAATTTTAAATGTTGTATGTTATTTTATGTTTTTATTATTAAAATATGTTTCTATGATATATAAAATAATTTTGAATATTTAAGTTATTAATTATTATTTTACTATATTTATTACTAAGAAACACTTAAACTTGGTTCTACCAATAATCAACAAAATTTTCCTTTTCTCTTAACAAAGTTTCTTCTCCCCTTTTTATTATTAAAAATTGTCTTAAGAAACAACTAAGAAACACACTAACGAGGATAGTCTTAGAGCATTTCCATCACTAGTTTCTTAATATTAGTTTATTACAAATGAGATCATACAAATATTATTATGTTGCACAAAAAACAAACAAATATTATTATTTAATTTAATGGGTTGATTGAATAGTGTAAGAACTCTTTTCAGAGTTATACCACCTCTAATGGAGGGTTATTATTTTTAAACTCTTATTATTATTATTATTGTTCAGAACTCTTATTATTTTTTATCATTAGATTTTGCATTTTTAAAATAAAAACCTTTTGAAGGTTATTAGGAAATTAATAAAATAAATAAACATATTGGGATTCTTATTTATCAGAAAATGTTATTTTCAAAAAAAATATTTTAAGTAGAATTTAATTAGCTTAAATGTTTAAACAATTTCTATTTTATGAATTAGGAAATTATTACATTTCATAAATTTTTAAACATACAAAACATAAAGCATATTAATAATTAAAAGTACAAACCATAAATGGAAAAAAATATTTGTAATATATTAAATCTATCTCTTAAGTTTACTATATAAGAATTGTCCTCTTAAGTTTATTAAACAAGAGGTGTCCCCCAGTATAAGAAGTCGACTTGTTTTGGGTTTGAGACTGTGTTTATGGAAAAAAATTATGAATCAGTTGGAATGTATTTGGATGAGGAATTTCTATGGTTTGACGGATTGCTATGGTATTCGACACCATAGGCATGGTTTTGAGAAAAAAAAATGTAAGATTTTGGCTTATAATAAAAAAAAATCTAACAGTGATAAAAAATTATGAGAACTGAATAGAATAGATAATTCATATTTCATGTATGTGAGACAGACATGAGATCAATTAAAAATTCTTAAACTGACTTTGATTACATTTACATAGAAATCATGTAAATATCTAAATTTAACTACGGCATTGAGTATTGTTGTAAATAGTTATTTTAAGTTTAAATTTTTTTTATTATATGATTGATAGTGGATGTGGGTGATCATTATCTGAAACTACAATTCGTTGAGCTATAAAAGTGCAAGTTATATAATAAGTCATGGTTTACATTATGATTATTATACTTTTTTTGTTTTGTCTTTTATGTAAATAAAATAAGATAAGAGCAACAAAAGTATTTAATTAATCTTTGTAAAGATTATTGTTAATTTTATAATGGTTTTGCAATAAATTGAGACAATTATAAAATAAGAGCAACTCGTTGATGCATCCCATCCTTAGCAATTCGGTAGATCTGGACCTGGGATTCTTGTTCAACATCACTATCTTCATCGGTAACATCTTCCTCTCTGCACAAGATAAAAACGACATCATTGGCGTCCATGAAGTAGACCGGTTGATCAAAGTAATGGTGAGCATGCACTGGTGGAAGGTCGGGAGTGGACACACTGAAAGTTCTGCTTCAATACACAGTAGTTTCACCAGCAGTGAGTGGTGTGTAGAGACCCAAACATCAATATCTCTAGTGTCTACACCCTAATGTAACCAGGACAATCTATCACCTTTGTAAACGACAGAGAATTGGTATGATCCGGATGGTAATCAAGATCCACTAGGAGAGAACAGATGGGATCAAAAACTTCCTTGGAGAAGTCAAATGACTGGATGAACACGGGTTTGGGGGGCACTCTCACTGACTTAGCAAGCCAATACATGTTCCCTTTCAAACACAGTCCTGGTGACGACTTCTCCAAGCGCTAATCTAAAGTAGCAGCCTTCCTCCTCCAAGTTGTAGTATCAAAAATTTCTATATGTTGCTCATAGAACTTCTCAACAATGTTCTTTTGTCCAGGCAAATCCACATCCACATTCAAATCCAAATCCTTGGGAAACAAATCCACAAATCTCAATACTTTGAACTGGCCACGCTTATGGTATCCAATACCATAGAAATCTCTCGGCTTAATCTATTGCAATTGCTTCATTATAGGATTCCATAAACACAGTCTCAACCCCAGAACTTGCATGTTGTTGTGTTGACATAAGAAAACCCCATCACAGTGAACAAGACAATTTACCATACTTCCATGTGGCAACGGTTGTGGAACTGGCCAAGATCTAACTACACCGGTCTCACTGAATTGGCCAATTAAATCATCCAAATAAGTTTTAATTGGGTTATGTAAAAACTGTTTAACTTCTCTTTTTACCCAAAAAAAAAAAAAGACAAATTCAATAAATTTATTTTTCTTTAGGTAACCTATTTGGAAGTCAAAGCTTACTTCTTCTTTTGTTATCTTCAAATAAAAGATGAATTTAAAACTTGACTGAATTTTATGAATTATGATAATTCTGTATTTTTGTTTTTGAATTACAAATTACAACATTTTCATGCGGTTATCATCAAAAACTTAAAGCTGGTAAACAAAACATTTTTCTTTTAAATACCACTATTTTGTACTAACTAATTAAATTACTGTAAGACGTCATACAAAATTATTTTTATAAGTGAAAATGTGATATTTGGGTCAGAGTGATACAAATAAAGGATATTTCATTTGGTGCATTTTTACTCTACTCTACACAACAGTAAACAATACAAAAACAGAGCACTACCACTTAGACGCGAGCCCGGCCTTTAACAGTGATACATACAAGAGCTGGTTCCATGTGTCCGGTACACCAGGCAAACACCAATGGCTACAATCTTGGTGGCTCACGGCCTTTCTTTTCTCCCTTTCCGTCTTGTACACCATTCTATATATTGACGGATGACCATCTTTTCTGAAATCCGTTAGTCGACTTATGTTCATGTACACCACCGGAGTTTTCATTGTATCACGGAGAATATACTCGAGAGCTCTCATCTTCGAAGGATACTTTGCCAAGTACTTCGTGTTAAAAATCGGTTCTGTTTCTTTATGGCATTGTCCTCCTGAATTCCATGGCCCTCCTCTGTAAAATAACACCAGTTCAATACGGTCAAGAACACGTTTTGCAGTAAATAAAAAGTGTTTTTTCGATTGAGAATTACCTGAAGTGTGTTACAGAGTACCCTCTAAATATGACATGGGTGTGATTCCGATCGATGTTCTTATCCACCCATTTCGCCCAAGTAGTGAGAGCTCGTTTATAAGCTTCGAGAACCTTAAGCCTCGGGTACACAACGTTACCTTCTTGGTAATAGTTTTCTCTGCATAAAGAACATCAAAATCGTTGTTAACTAATAAATACACGACTAGGGCTTCTTGTTCAAGTTCTCTGTTTTGTTAACTCATACCCTAGCTTCGTTTTGTCATGAGTCCACCAATGACCGGTGTTGAAAATCAGTATATCAGCATCTCGATACATTGATGTCGTCTTGTCCATCATATCCAACCTTAAAGTCTCCAATTTTGTCCCGTTCACGCCTTTGAAACTTGATTCCCTAACAAAAAAGGGCGAGCCAACGAAATCCACAGTGCAATTATAGTCCTGCAAGAAAAGGTGAAAGATCCCAAAAACATCAAGCAAACATATGCATTGCTGCAGCTTTTAGAAATGGTACTACACATCCCGCAAGAAAACCAATATCTCACCTCGAATCTGAAAGCGTAAAACCCTTTTTTCTTGAACTCTCTTCTCCCTGAAATCTCATACACTCGTTTCTTGTCTTTGAGGCTATGTCGAAGAATGCAAACAAGAGATTCCCACATGTTCCGGTTAATCGAATCTCCCACAAATACCAGCTTCTTCCCTCTTAGCTTCTCCAAAAAATCAGTTCCATTCAACCTTTACATTCCAACACAGAGATACCATCATTGTACTACTCATCAGACAAACCTAACTAGCAATCTAATCATTTCAGAACTCATTTCACTAAAAACCTCAATCAAAATCTCGTTACATACTCAAAACCTAATTATTATTATCAAGAACCACCAAGAATCATTTACCTGGGGATGTCACACCCATTTGGTTGCCATCTCCATTTAACATAAGCATCATCAGGTCTTCCATTAGCGTGACAGTTGAAATCTCTGTCTATATACGGACAAGAACCAGATGGGTAATACGGCATTGTCTCATCATCAGCTCTCACCCAACTACCGTCGTAGATATCACAATCCTCAAACGAACCTCTGGTTCGATCTGTAACCACAGAGCCATTCTCGTTACTTGTGTTTGCAGGCACAAATCTACCTCCCAAATCAGATACCAAGCTCGAGCTGTTCGCCACACTTGTTGTAGCATTTACTTCGAGGGTATTTTGGTCATCTGCCAAACTCGAGTTCGTCGTAACTGTTTCTCCAGATCTTTGTCCAGAACCAAAGCTTGGAACTTTACCGTCTTCAGACAAAGTCGTGTTCTTCGAACTAGCATCGCTTGTTTCTTCAGATCTTTGTTCGGGAACAAAGGTTGGAACTTTGACATCTGGGACCGTGTCGGTGAGATTTACTACTTGAGGCTTCTCGTCAACTTGCTTCACAGAAGAAGAAGAAGAAGAAGAAGATGGGTTAAGATTGGAGCTTTTGAGACCTTGAAGCAGAGGAGAGACGAAGGGGACATTGAAGGAGGAACTAGTAAGGGAGAGAAGTGTGACGAGAAGGAGAGAAGCAGCCACTCCTAAACCGAATCTGGTCAAGATGTTTCTTCTAGAAGATAGAATCTGGTCTGGGAACAAGAGTTTCTTAGACGAATCCATCTTCTTTGGTTGGTTCGAATTCAAATTAGAGTAGACAAAACATGGAGAGACTTGGAGAAGAAACCTTAAAAACAAAAATAACAACAATGGTAATTCTGGTTATTAGATTTTTGGATTCAGATGAGACTTGAGAGAGTTTGGGGGAAAGAAACGGTTTGCTCTCGAAGATAACGATTTCAGTTTAAAACCACCATTTAATGAAGTTGTTAATGAATGTATAGCTTTTTAAAAAAATCAATAATTAGGAAATAATGTAGCTCTAAACTTTTAAAATCAAATTATTAGTCAAAGAATGAAAACTTTAGTTTCCAAAACTGACACTTTTGATTACATTCCCAAATCTAAAACATCCACAATATAAATTAAAAATATGTCCTATGACTCTATGAGGGGGATATGGCTATGATATTACTACGAATTAAGTAGGGATTATAAAATAGTGCTAATTTGTTAGTAGTATAACTTTAATTACTAGTATTAATTCCCTTAAAATAATTTTCTAAGTGTAATTAGAAAGTTAATGTGGATCGTGGTAAAGGACCAAAAAATACGTGCAGAGTGGCACCGACTGTATCTAACCACACGTGTCATAAAAAGGAGTCACGAGACTTTGGACCGACATCATTCTCGTTAACTACGAATACGATTGCTTATAGCCGCGTGATCTTCTTAACGGTCTCATGTGTGGTCTGAAGCTGTAAGTGCACGCCTTCTGTCGTGACTGTGGAAATAGAATCCACGTTTACGACTCTTACTTGGCCCATATTTGTTCATGTATGTAGTGGAGAGTACAAAAAGACCATCCTAATTCTTATGTTCGGTGGTTTTGTCGTGTGTGTGTGTAAGTGTGAGGCAAAGTTGTAAAGTATATTCTTGGATTAAACACTTTGACCGGATTTAATTCGATTCGCTTGGACCAGGTCCTCTTTTAACCGATATGATTCGGTTTAGGAATATTAACTTTGGTTATGGATGAATGTAATTTTTTTTTTTTTTGGTTTACTCAGTTCAAATTTCTAGGGTTTTGATTTTGGCAAAAATGAAAGTTAGAATTTTTGTTCAATTTGATAATTTGGCTTCGGTTTATCATTTTGATTTAAGATTTATAGACAATTCGGTTCGATTTTTATTTACGAATTAGTTCAGCTAGATTTTTATGCCCTTTCTAAGTCCAAAATTTAAAGATTGATGTGTCAGGCTAATCAACATTTTCTATTGCATTTAATATAGATATTTTTTTTTACATAAAAATTACACTCAACTCCACATTTTATATCAACATTTATAAAAAGACAAAAAAAACAAAACAAAAACCCAAGAAAAGAAAAAAAATGAAAACAAGAAAAAAGTGTTACATAATCATCATCTAGGACCTGAGAGTTCAATGGCTTCTACTACAAGAGACGATTCCTGGATATAATCTGAGTAATACCTTACACGAGGAGATGAACTCATCATCCCCGGTGGCAACGGCGGTGGTTGCGACTCCCCAGTACCGTTCTGCGTCGCTTCCCATCTCTCAGCCAAGCCGTCGCCTTCAAGCATTTTCATAACTTCTGACATTTTTGGTCGATGAGATGGATTGAACTGAGTGCATAGAAGCGCCACCTGAACGATTTCTTCGAGCTCTACTCTATCAAACTTGTCATTAAGTTCTTTGTCTATTAGTTGCTTTAGTTTCCCTTCTTGATGCAGCTTCTTCACCTGCCATTTTTCAAACAATCTTATTTCGTCAGACACATAAACAAAACCAGAATAGGAAGTGAATCAAGAAACAGAGAAAAAGGGGCTTACCCAGTCAAGCATTACACCTTTCTGGTGTGAGGAGCGGCCAAAGTCAAGAGCTTTCTGACCAGTAATGAGCTCAAGGAGAAGTATACCAAAGCCAAACACATCGGTCTTCTCTGAGGACTGACCCGTAGATAAGTACTCCGGTGCAATGTGGCCTACGGTTCCACGAACTGCAGTTGTGACGTGTGAGTCCCTATGGTCTAGAAGCTTAGCTAACCCGAAATCACCAACAACTGCTTCAAAGTCCTCATCCAACAGAATGTTAGCCGCTTTCACATCTCGGTGTATAATCTTTGGGTCGCACTGCTCGTGTAGGTACACTAGTCCTCTAGCTGTCCCAACCGCTATCTTCTTCCTTCTAGACCAGTCTAATGCTGGCTCTCCCCGGATATTATCTAAACAAAAAATGCAGCAAGACTGAACTATTACAAACATGCAAAAGGGCGCAAAGAGATTAACAAATATTGTTTTGGAAACTGCATTACCTTTTAAGCGTGATGCGACGCTCCCATTTGGCATGTAAGGGTAGACTAATATTCTCTCCTGGTTGCTACTACAGAAACCGCGGAGCCTGAGGAGATTTCGATGAAGAGCCAAACTTATAGTCTCTACTTCTGTCTGAAACTGGACTTCTCCACCCGCAATGTTACAGTCTTTGAGACGTTTCACAGCTACCAAGGATCCATCACTTAGATGGCCTTTGTACACAATCCCATATCCGCCTCTTCCAAGAATGTTCTTCGAGTTGAAATGATTGGTCGCGGATCTAAGCTCTTTGAATGTATATCTCTTCAAGTGTCCTAAACTCACCTCTGGATCATATTGTTCTGCAAGAAGAAGAAACTGTTAGTTTTCCAGGCACAAGATGATGCAAAGCTGAGAAAATTTTCAAGATACTGACCATTAACGTCAAAAAATATTTGCTTGTTACGCCGATATCTCCACCAAAGAAACATTCCACTTGTAAAGAAAACAAAAAATGCTGCACTGAAGCTTGCGGCGAATGCAAGAGCAACGTGATGGCTATTGGTATGAGTTCCTGATTCATCTAAAACAACCAAAGGAGTAAGCGAAAAGGTCCATTGACGCAGAAGAAGAATAGGGATCCATGAGAAGCAGACGGCTAATACCTGGTGGACCATCTTGTGGAAGTGTGAGAGGCTCAGGAAAGACAGCAGAACAGTTTGAAACAGGTTTAGGGCCACAGATTAACGCATTTCCAATTACCCTTTCGTCCAAGAAACAAAACAAATACGATGGTGAATCTTAGTTTCACTTCAATGGATAGATAAGTTCTTGGATAACTCTAGTAAAACTTACTTGAAAGTTCTGGCAGAAACTTTTGGTAACGAACCACTAAGATTGTTATATGAAATGTCACTGCACATTAAGAATCAATAACAAATAGGTTACTAAATCTTCTTCCAATGTATTTTATTTTGGACTGTGAACAATAGAAAAAGCAAAGTTTAGAGACATACACTAGAGTGAGTCCCTCAATCTTGGATAGAGACTCAGGGCAAGTTCCTGTAAGACTGTTATTGTTTAACCGCCTGAAAATGGAAGTGAACAAGAACGGAACAACAAAACAGTGAGACTTAAACTGGAATATTTGTAAACAAAAGAATCATTGTGAAACCGTAAAGGAGCACTCACAAGTAATTCAAGTTCTTGAGTTCTCCAAGTGAGGCCGGTATCTCCCTGGTGAATGAATTGTTCGAAAGATCAAGTGTCTGAAGCTTCTCCAACCTCCCAATCGTTTCGGGAATTGGACCAGTGATTGCATTGTTTTGCAACAACCTACACCACAAAACCTTTAAGCTCAACAAGAAGCAAAACTTAAGAACAAGAATCAAAACATAGCAAAGAACTAAAATAACTTACACAGATTGTAGATGGGTGAGGTTTCCGATTCTAGGAGACAATGTACCAGACAAGCTTTGGCTAGGAAGTCCCCTGTTTAGTCAAGAAAACAAAACAAGTCTCAGAGATCTCTCCGGTCTTTTGTGTCTTGTGTAATAGAAAGAGAGAGAGAGAAAAGAGAAGACTCACAACATAGAGACATAGCCATCAGTGCAACTAACCATTCTCCAACTACAAGGATCAACAGAATTCACATCCCAATTCTCAAGAACATTGTACGGATCATTCAATTCATTCTTCACAGCCACCAAAGCCGTCACTGCTCATTTCAGACAAACAAAAAGAAAGAAACTTTAGAGACTGATAGAACAAATCTAGCCTCAAAACTCATATGAATTCTCTTATCCATCCCTAAAGCTGCATTTTTTTTGAAATTGAAATCTCATCCAAGAAAAAAACCCAGTACCCCTTATAAATGAACTATCTGCAGGACTGTTACACAGAGAAAGAAGTAAAACTTGAGTTGCTATTGGGTACAGTTTGAGATATGAGTCTGGTGAGCATTTAAAGCTGTGACATTTATTATCCACTAAAGAAAACAAAAGGAACCCAATCCACTCCACACACAAACAAACATTCACCAGAATTTTCGGAACAACTAAGAAAAAAGATGATAAATTCACAGAGAAAACTCCAATCTGAGATGTCTCACAGAAGAAGACTAACCTTCATAGTTTACACCAGTAGGAGAAAGTGTAGCAGTAGAGACATCAAGGAACAATACCAAAACCAAAAACCCTAATCTCCAAACCACCAATCTTACACCATCCATGACCATATCCCTCTTCTTAAAGCAATCAACTTTGGTCAGGGAAAAAAAAAACACAAAGCTTCAGTAAACCCACCAACTCATCTTTCTCTCTCCCATATCTAAAAAAGCCTTAGCCTTTTTGTCTATTTTCAGACACAAAAACTACTTTGAGGCAATCTCACTCTTTTTTTCCAGTAATGGAACCTCTCCCTTCTTTTTTGTCTCTGAATCCTAATCAAATGAAGTGAATAGAGAAGACCCAAATTGAAAAAATGACGTCTTGCAAAACACTCAGCTTTAGGAGAGAGAGAATTTTCGAAAGAAGCATTAAGAGAATGAGTGCTAAACGAGCAGTGACAAGAGAGAGAAGTAATAAAGTAAGAAGAGAGAATTCTCCCGAGAAACCAAGCAAACAAAACCACCAAAATGCTCTGAAAGTCTGAGAATTTTTTCCTAGAGATCTGAGAAACAAAGCTGAGCTATTGAGGAGTGATACTAATGCCCTCTTGGTTTCATTTTAATCATTTTTGTTACTTTTGTAGTAATTATTGAATAACTACTAATCTCTCCCCTCTCTCTCTATAACATTCTTTCAAATGGTTTGTTTCTAATTTCCACGCCACTCTTACCAAATCATCTAATCTCATCTGCCTACTCTCTCACATTATTCTCACCACCACTAGAAGAAAAAAGAAAATAAAAAGGAATTAAAAATTAAAAAAAAAAAGGTAATCAAAAGGAAAGGGACCAAACAAGCATAAATCCAAAATGAAAATGCCAAAAAATCCACAAACACACACAGAAAGATACTGACAGAATAACAAGAAAAGAAGAGACACTCTGTTTTTCTACCTTTTTCTTTTTTAATTATATCAAAAATTACTGTAAGGGAAATAAAATAGTACTTTTTTAATATGTTTTCATGATTTTCAGTTTGAATTCTTTTTCATTGTTTTTGCTTTCGGACAGGTATTTCAAGAAAACTCTTTTTGATATACAAAAATGTGATTAGATTGAAGAGATGGGTCAGAGAGAAAGATAAAAGAAAAAAACATAAGTAAGAACAAGGACCTTTGTCTCTCTCTCTCATCTTTTTTTTTTTTTTTGCTTTTTAGAAAAAGTTACAGAGGAAAAAAAAAGGTCCCTTTTGTTGGGCAGATCACGTTCATGGCTCTGTCTCCTATCTTTGTTGGCTTTTTCGGGCTTCAATTATTTTTTTTATCCCTTTTTGAGTTTTTTTTGGTTACAAAGAGAATTATCATTTCTAATATACACTTTTTAAAAAGATAACTTCACTTTACTTACGAAAATATTAGCGTAGACGATATTGGTTTTATACGAGTTATATTTCACCAAGTTTTATGTTTTGCATATTTCACCAAGTATTATGTTTTGCCTACTCGGGATGGCTAATTTTGTTGGTAAGAAGAACTTGGGAGGACTAATTTTTGGGTAAGAACGTGGGATAGTAATAGATATTGCGATCTCCTTTCACCCGACTCGATGAAACAAAAAATATACCAGAGGCCAGAACTATAAGTAAAAAATGGGCCATGCATGGTCAATATATGAATGGGCTATGCTCAATAAAATTAAAAAATGGTCCAAATTTGATGAGCCATGTCTAAATCCGGATTTATCAAAGACTATGATCAAAGGCCACTTCTACATCGAGTCTGAATCGGATGCATTATTTTGTTTTCGAATTAACCGAATGTGTCCCATACTCACATTATTGGTATAACTCTAGATGAACCAATCTGCATGTTGGTATAACAACACATTACGTTCGAGTAAATTGTATTTCATGGTATCAGAGCTTTACGTTTCTTCAACAATTCATGTGTAATCTCTTATCATATAGATAAAACAAATGCAGTAATTACGACCTCATAATATATCTTCTTCAATCTTAAGCAATTGTAGAAAGAAAAAAAATAGAACATTTAATTAACATTCTTGTGGTAGAGAAACGTCAAGAACATGAGAGAAATTAAAAAAGAGATATAAAAGTCATGATGAAAAGCCTTCCATAAGCTTCAAACTCACATCCTCGACATGGTCTAGAAAAGTGTAAAGGAGGGAATAACGCTTAAAAGCTTCCAATCCTTGTATTTCGACTCTTCTGATTGTGTTCGTCTCGGTATTGTAGTAGAAAACGTAGAAAGGTGTGGATTGATAGGAAAATGAAAACACAATTTCGTTTGTCCGAGTCACTCCAACAACGCGTAAAATTGCGTCTTCCCCTCCAACAATATTATACTTATGCGCCGACCATTCATGCTTTTCCGCATCTTCTAGAACCCACAACCAAATACGTGTACTTCTCTTGAAATACAACATGAGTGGACCACATAAGTTAAACTAAATTTCAAATTTAGAATTATATATTCTAAAATCATTTGAAAGTAATAAATTAGTTTGAAAATATATACTAAATAATAAAGTTAAAAATTATCTTAAAAGAAGAAAAATAATAATTAGGGCTAAAATTTCATAAATATTATTCCCTCTGTATTAGAAGAGATGATGTTTTAGAAATTTATCTTGTATCACAAAAATTGATTTTCTATATTTTTTTATTAATTAATTATATGAAATTGTAGATCTCAAGATTCATTAATTGAGAATTTAAAATTTTGATGAACTACTATTGATTAAAAGTTATAAGAAATATGTTACTATAAATACAAATACATTTATGACTAAACATTGATTATTTTCTTAATCTTTGTGAAAATCTTAGAAAATTATCTTTTCTAATACAGAGGGAGTATCAAACATATATAACTGTAAGTTTAAAAAGCACAACCATCAAATTTATGAATTTAATATACAAATTTAGTATCCAATCATATTTATAATAAAAATTGGATACTAAATTTGTTGCTTTAAAAACAAAATCCAAAAATCATAAAAAAATTTACTACTATTCTTAAAAAAAAAATATTACTACCATTCAAGGTATAGAAGTTTGACTTTGTGTGTATATATATATATAGGCATGTTCCAAAAAATAAAATAAAAACCATTCAAACAAAATGGCTTTGTCAAAGTTTCAACTTGCAGCCCTTTTGTTCATCACATATTCTCTCCTATTTACTTCTCAAGGTAAACATCTTATTCATTTTTGTTCTCTCTCTTGTTTTTGCTTAGTTCTCTATAAAATCTCATTTTCACTTGAAAGTGTTATACACATAATTAACAAACATCATCTATGTATTAATAGAGAAGCACTCTCACAACAAAAGTTGAGGTGTCACGTTCACATAACTCTTTTACATTTTTTAATAAATGTTATTACTTCTCATTGTTATTTACATAAATATGCCGCTAAAATATTATGAGCCAATGTTTTTTCTATTAGTTTTTAAAAATGAAAGATTTAATTAACTATTAAATCCGAAAATGTATTTAATTATCAGTTTCATAACCTATTTACTTATTAAAAGTAAATTACATTTCACAAACAAGAAAAAAAATTATTCATTTATTTATCACTTTTATCATTTTTCTCATTGCATTTTAAACTTAAGATTAGTTTAAATTAAATCAATTAGTTAAAAAATATTGCTTTATATATTTAATGGTATAGTGATATAGATAATAATGTGAAACATAAAATATGTGAATTTGATTTTTAGATTCACAAAAAGACATCAAAACTTTCTACACCACCTTGAAATTCTTTTCCAAGTTCAAATATTTCACGGGTGACACGTATTTTATAGAATATAAATGCAAATTTGAATAAACGAAAACTTTACTTACATATTTTGTTTTATACAAACAAATTTTAAATCTCAAATAATAATTTTATTCATAATATTTTATTTAAATCGATTTATTCCGCACATTGGAGGTTGGTACCTAGTATGATTTTATTGTTCTAACAACAAGTCACCCACGTACAAATTGTATAGTACACTACTAATGATCACTTTGTGTTTTGGGTGGAAATTGATAGTATTAAAGGCAGACGATATCAGACCTGGAGTGTGTAATTTTAGAGGTTCATGCCACATTGACGACGACTGTAGGAAACGATGTGGCCCGCCTAAGTTCCCAGATGATACTACGGGTATGTGCATGGGCAATCCTCTTGGTACCGGAGATCTCTGTTGTTGTAGTTTTGGTACTTAAAATATTAATATCATCATTGTAACTAATATCATCATCATTATAATAAAGTGGAGTACAATATCATTTCTACAATTTACCAGCACCGCAAGATTCTCTCTCGTACCATCTGAAATTCTAAACTTATTTATTATATTTATTTTTGATTTTCGATTTTTTGTTGGACCCATCTCACAAATGGTTATGTTTGTGGAGAGGAAAACTCAATGGTAGAATTAGCACAAGACCAAAAAAAAAATGAATAACCCAAACATAATGTAACTCTCTGTAGACCTTTACACTCATAAGCCACACCTAATCGACCAACTCCCAAGTCCTATCAGCGTGAAATACATTTCTCCTTGTTCTTTTTCTAAGTCAAGAAGATGATACTAATTACTAAAGTCAAAAAGAAAATGCTTGTTTATTATTTATGAATATAGTAAGAAACATATAATTAGAGAGGTGAAGAAACATCATATTCCAAACACAAGTCTCAAACTCATTAATATACGTTAAGAGTATTATAAAAGTAACTGATAAAGAGTGAAAAAGGCTTATGCAGCCGCGGTGATGTACTGGATTGCCTCCTTGCAGATACCTGTCATTGTTGCTTCAGGACCATACACCTTAAAAATCAAACAGACATGTAAAATCAGCTAGAAACGGGTTTAAATGTGTTGAGTTTTATTCGTTGTGTTGTATATATACCTCGATGGGGACACCGATTTCATCTCCAAGTGATCTCATTTTAGCAAGTCCCTTTTGGTAGTTTGGTCCTCCTCTCCTCACAAATATATGCATCCTTGCTGCTTTTAGCTTTGCTTCCTGTGTAAAAGGTTAAAGAAAAAGCTTATCTATACTTTATAGTCGAGGGCAACAAATGGCATGTGGATGAATCTACTCTCTTCTTGCTTTACCTTTTCCTTGAGAGCTCGGATTATGCCATTGAAAGTAGCAGCAACGTCGGTGAAGTTAGCAATTCCACCTCCGATAACCAGAGCTCTGCTTTTTCCATCTGGATTCGCTGTAGCACACTGAAGAATTGGGAATAGTCACAGTATTTTATAGTCAGAAGTGCCATTATGTTGGGTTGGTTTCAAACGTTTTAATGTGAAAGGAGAAAACAAAGAGGCATCTTACATCGATAACGACTCTCGCATACTGCAAAACCTCTTCTTCTTTGGGTGCTCCACTGTATTCAGCATAATTTCCAAGCTCAGATGCATACCCGAGATCTCCAACCTGGATATAACATTTTAGACCTCAGTTTAGAGGCGAAGGCTTGCAAGGAGATAAAAATGCAGGAGATTCTCAGTGTTGATTAAGCATGTACGGATCTTTCATGTAAAAACATACAGTATCGGCATAGATGACACTTGCCCCTCCTCCAGCTACCATAGTCCAAATCCTTCCCTCGGGATTCAGAACAGTGAACTTCAAAGATGCACTTGTCTGCATATAGGAAAGGGTCATAAGTCATAGAGAAACTTGTGTTTCCAAGTTCTACACAGATTGGTAATGATACCTTCTCATCTAGACCGTGGATGAAGCTCTCTGTTGAACTCATCACTCTTCCAAATGGCATAGGGAACTCAATGTCACCCCACCTGGAAAAATGTGTGAGGTTAAGCATATTGCTTGAAGACAGCAGAAGGAAGGCTTATCATGCCTCTTCTTGAAGCTCTTGACTTCGAAAAGTTGAAAAAAGTGGAAGAGTGAAACTTACTTCTTAAAGTTTTTGAAAGCAGCAGTGTCATCAAGCTCGCCCCTCATATCCAGAGGGTAAGGCTTTCCTTCAACCAATGTGAAAGGATTCATCTCCAAGAAAGTGAAATCAAGATCTAGAACCCAAGAAAAAAAGAAAAGAATAAAAAAGCAGTTATTAAATCAGAGTTCATCACTGTAAATCTTCTTTGACTTGTGTGTAGAATCAGTCACATTTGGCATACCTTCAAATAGGGTAAAAATAACTTGAATGAAATCTTCAAGTTCCCCTTTGATCTGTACGTGGAATATTAGTAAGTCGAAACTGCAAGTAGTTTGTTCAATACAAAATTTCAGTTCTCTAAAGTACCTCTAGAGGAAGGGTTGCAACAAGAGGTGCACAAATCTCAGATGTCAGGGAAGCACCTGTCGGTATAGATATGGTCTTGACCTATAGAAAGCGAACTCAACTTTTCAGCTTTACGGTTTGAGAAAAACTGACACTAGGAGGATATCAAAGAAATAGCATCCAAAAATACCTTGTCCCAGTTCTCTTCAATGTCAATTCCTCCGCACTCCGAGAAGCTTATGCTGCAGCCAAGTCTATCAGAAACAATATTAAGATAAAACTCCTCATTGTGTGGGATAAATGGTTCAACAATGAATGTTGTAATTGGTCCTTTGCATCCACTCATCTCTACCTGTAGATGATAATAGATTAGACAAAGCTAAAACTGTTCAAACCACAGGGAAGGAAACAACAAACAAGCTAAAGAAAAAGGTTACCTCTTTGCCCAAACGTTCATTCACAAAAGTTGCAACATCAGCGAAATCTAAATTCAAGGCAACCAAACCACTCTTGCCACGCTTTCCAAACAGCATATCAGGTTTGACCACAAGCTTCTCGGATGAGAGCCAAGGTTCCCTCTCAACCAACTCATTGAGATCAGTCTCTTGGTTAATCTAAAACACACACACAAACAGATTATATGAATACAAGAGTTAACACAACAGAACTGAGTCATGTCGGAGAAACCAATGCAGTGAAGTAAAGACAAGATTTTTTGTTAATGGATCTCTAACCTGAACGGATCTGATAGGTAACTCTTGACCAGAAAGCCTTTTGAAGTGTTCTTTCACCAGTCTCTTTGAGTCGTACTCTCTGATCTTCTTGCGAGCCATAACGAAACTAAACCCAAACAAAAAAAAAAAATTAACAGATCCAGGTACAGTGAACAAACACACAAAATCGGAATCAGATCGTTAAAACTATTCAATTAGAGTGTAATGACGATTCGAGAAACTAACGAATTCGAATGGATCAAACGAATTAGAGATGTAAGGGTTAACAAATGAACATCATATAAAACACACAATGGCACACGAGAAGAGACAGAGACAGGAGTGTCAACACGAATTTAGTCTACGATTCCAGATGAAACAGAGCTATGGAGACGGATCAGAGGAGAGGAAGAAGAAGAAGAGATCGATGAAAATGGCGGATCTTACTTACCGTTGAGAGAGGAACTAGGAAGAAGGAAGCAGAGGTAAGCTACAGCTTTTGGTAGTTCGAACAAAATCGATACCTCTTCTGCAGCTTAAGGATCGTTTTTTTTATATTTAAACATTAATCATTTTTTTTTAATTATAAAAAAAGAAAACAGAGTATTACTAATTAATCAGTCCAATTACAGCTTTGAAATATGTCATCAGTCAGTCATAAATGTTAATTCTATTTTTCCGAAATTTAAATCATACTTTGTTCATTTGTCAAAACAATAATAAAAAATAAATAAGTAGCTGTAAAACCTTTAGAGTTACTCTTTCATCATAAAGGCTTGGTGATCTTTGTTCGTCCATAGAAGCTACACCTAACGTGTAAGCAAACGTTTCACCATCTTTATTTGTTTCATAATTTTATATTCCAGGCAATATTTTCGTATCAATTCCTATTTCATCTCCATTGAAGGTATGAGATTGTTAGCAAAATCACAGGCTGAATGAAGTGTAGGTTATGGCCCTTAAGGTTTAACTTCTAGATTCTTTGAACAACTCAACTCATTTGGTACCATTTCAATTCCTTCATCAAAATTTCAAGAAAATTAATCGACTGAAAGATATACTTGCTGATGGAGATGAAACACATACCACTGACAAGTCTCTTACCGGATGAATATTAGAGCCTCGGATATAAGACCCATCCACTGAGCAAGAATTTCATCTTTAATAACAGATGTGTTATTCACTATAAACACTTTTTTCAATAGGCATTTAAGGAACTAAAGGAAGCTGCAATAAAGGAAAGATGCAATTCACAAAACATCTTTTTTTATTTATTAACAAGTCACAAAACATCTTAGGCCAAATAATAAACAGTAAGCATCCCTTACAAAAATTTTGTAAACGAGCCGTGCTTTTTTAACTGGAGAGCTGAATGGGGAAAGAGTATCAGACAGAGACCTGGCCTTCTTAACAGGAGGGATGAATTGGGATAGAAGAGTGTCCGACAGAGACTGTGATTTGTTGACCTGAGCTGGAGGAGACAGAGCGCAACAAGAAACAGTTCGCTTAATGCGAAGCATTTCTCTGTAGCTATCTTCGTTTCCATGCTCACTTTCCAATTCATGCCACTTCTGCCACACTTGAGGGTCTGCAAACTGTGATGCATACTTGTAGACTGCACGAGCTCGATCAACTTCTCCCATGCTTTTCTCAAGCTCTGCAAATCTGATGCACATCATCTTCACATCATTCTCTGGAAGCCCGGATGATGATTCTATGGCTTCTTGGAATATCTCCCTTGTTTTGGGAATACCAAACCTCTCTGCTGCACTAGCTATGTATATCCCATACATTTCAAGCTTCTTCTCATATTCCACTTTTCTTGTGGCTTCTTTGTAAACTCCCATGGCCCTCTTCGCCAGACCATAATCTTCTTCAAATTTTGCGTACTCAAGGTACAATTGAGCAGCATCAGATGAACTTACCATCAAAACAGCATTCTCAAACAACTCTCTCACCCGCTCCACCTTTGTCTTACCATGTCGCTTTACAAACTTTTTGAGATACGTTACCCATATGTCTTTGACATGAGGATACTTAAACATCTTCACACCTCTTTCATACACCTTGAACGACTCTTCAAAGTAGTTTTTTCCCTCGAGAAGCTGAGCATAGTTCAATATAATCTGAGGTGTGGCTATCTTTAATTCCAGTATCTTCTCGTACACTGATCTCGTGGATTCCAGTGTCCCTACACTTTCTTCTAAATCAACGTAAAGTGACCACAGCCTCAGGGACTTATGTAGCTTTAGCTGGACTGGTTCTGCTTCATTCCCACTGGCAGCCACTCTGTTTCTGACTTCTACCGATGGTGCAGCTGTAGCACGCCTCATCAGCTCTAAAGCTCCTTTGAAATTCTTATGCCTCAACTCCATCTCTGCCCACTCACACCACACACAAGCCAAATGATCCACGGTTTTGTAGTTAACTTGGACAGCCTTGTCAAAAACCACTCTTGCGTTAACCAAATCGTTATGGGATTCGTACAACTTGACAAAAGCAACCCACAACGTGTGAGGAGACTTACCAACTGCTTTCATAGGATCCACAGTCCTCACAGCTTCTGTATAAGTCAGTATCTGCTTCTCTACGTCTCCCTCAAAAAACTTAACTCTACGACGCCATTGTTCAACGTTGTGTGGGTTCTGCCTCAAGAGAACACTGTTTGCAAGTGCGGGTCTTCTCTTCATCAGTTCCTACAAACGAGCCAATCTCAGATCAACATCATTACCATCGTTCAACCAACACCCACGCAATATTTTCCTCTGCATCTCTTCTAAAGACAGTGCCGTCTAATGCCATTGCGTTACTACCATCACCAGATCTCATCTCGACAGGATACCTCTTTGATCTTCATCTATGTTGAGACTTATATGCCTATCTTCTTACGTTGACCTATCTATCGGCTTCTTGGCTAAATTGGAAAACCTAGTTTAGATTTTTTTTCCTCTCTTCTATTTAAGAATTTAATTTCCAATAAAACTTATATTGCCAATTATATAAATAAATTCAACATATGCCATATGTTATAATTTGTATAGTAATGTGAAAAATATTTATTAACATTCACAACAAACAAACAATAATGTAAAAATGTAGGCTTTATGTGTCTAAAACCCAAGTTTGACATGAATATTATCGTTCTTTCCAGATTTATAGTCTTTTTTTTAACAACATATACAAGTAATATAACGAAATGATTAGAATAAAATAAGTCTGGATAATCGAAACAACGTTATAATTATTTGGTTGTTTAGCTATAGGACGTTGTTCCTTTCTCGTTTAAACCGAAACAGAGGATGCTCTGTTTTGTTCTGTAAAGTCATATTATTCTTACCATTAATATTTACAACAAAAGAATCATATTTTCGTGACAAAAAAAAAAAAAAAGAACCATATTTATTTTTATGATCGTAGTTGCTTCAGTCAGTCAATACCTATCCAAAAAAAATGTTTGTACAAATCACAGAGAAGGGCAACTTGATCTTTAAGTATGAATAGAAACGAGTATGACACACAACTTGTAGAAGATCAAGACTTTGCTCACATCATGCAAAGATTACAAAGCCAATTTCTTATTAGCTAGAAACAGTTCATCAGTACATAAAGCTAGATTTATTCTTCCAATATATAACTCAATACAACGTGTGTTGTGACACTAAGCATATACGGATGAGTTATGGCCAGATCGATTAACCAACAGGTCATATATCATGTTCAAGCAAACCGGAACATTTGAACTTCTCTTGCATCAATCCATCGATTCTTGCTGCCATCTCCTGTGTCAGGTAGTTTTGCCAATCTCCGACCTTTCCCTTTCTAAAATACGCGCTATTCGGATAAAAAAACCTTAGGAATGTCGTCTCTGTTCTTCTCCCCTTCATTGACTTCAAGATTCTTCAACGTCTCGAAACTGCAAAGTTTCACAAGTTTCTCAACAACACCTTTCTTCTCTTCATCAGCTGTGAATCCGTAACCCATAAACTGAGCCAATCTCTTCACATACGGCAAAGGATCAGCTCTCATTGTCTCGTAGTTAAGGAACAAAACATGATCTGGATTCTCTTGGTAAGCTTTCCAATACCCCAAGACATGATCCAGATAAGGACTGTATCCAGAGAAACCTCGACTGAACATATCAAAGCACTCCTCAAGACTACGTAGAGGGCCACTGTCTGACTTTTTCTTCTGGAAAAATGTCCACATGGAGATGAATGTGTCCTTTGGGTCTCTCCAGATGTAAACCATCTTACATCTGGACTTCGCAACGGATTCGGGTAATGATCCGTGCGGCATATGAGTCGAAAACAAAGTGTTTCCTTTGTCTTTGAGAGCATTAACTTGAGCCAAGTAAGCGAATTCCATCTCAATGAAAGGAACAAGCTCATGAGGGTTACGTTCTAGGAGAGGGTTCGAGGATTCGTCGAAGCGAGATCGATTCGCGATGGCGAAAGTTAGAGCTTTGAGCCAAGTGGAACCTGTCTTTGGGTAGCTACAAACGAGGAAGTCATCTGGTCGCGCTTGGAAGAACTCTTGCGCGTGAAGGCAACCTTCTAGGAGTGGCTGTATGATCCAGTGGCCACTGTACTCGATCAGCGGAGCTTCCGGAAACCAGCCCTTGGCGTGAGGAAACGTGGCGATTAGGTCTTGGTAGCGTTTCTGATTCTTCTCGAACTCTGTTGACTCTTTCTTTGTCTCGTCGTGGTGGCTCGGTAGGTTCATTTGTGATTCCATTAGAGATAGATAAAAGAGGATCTGAGGAACTTGTGTTGTGTTCTGTGAAGATGAGTGTTAGTTAGTTGTGTGTCCGGAAACAGCTCGGTTTGGTTTTTAGTAGTGCATGTAATGAATTTTACCCGCGTGTTGATATGTCGTATCAGAAACCATCCTCAAATGCCACACCTGTCCTTCTTACTGTCATAATCTCTCAGCCATTAGATCTTAGGGAATCTTCAATCCCAAGACATGGATACATTCTTATATCCAGAGATTGGGTAACTAACCTAGTAACCTATGTGATTTATTATATTAAACTTGAAAAATAATCGGTTTGTACATAATGCAACAGCACTATCAGAAATATATTTCCCCTTGAATTGAACTCCGGCGATCGATTAAGTGATCAATACAATTGTAGTCTGTGCATGAACGAATATGACGACTTATTGTGTATTTAAGACTTAACTGGGGACTCTGACCAATTATGTGCCATGCAAAGTAATATTCTTCTTTTGTATTCTCTAGAGGTCCCTCTACTCTAGAATTGACCGTGCCTTCATTTGTATCCTTTATGATTGAGAATGGTAAACTTTTTCTATTGTTACGATTGAATTGCCAATCATAGGAACTTTCCAAACTAAACTAAACCGAAAAAGATTTCCAAATTGAACCACAAACTATAATAAATAAAAATGTCAAGAGCTGTATTTTTTTGATAATATTACTACTAATAAGGAAGGAGAAACATGAGATAGACAGACAACTCAAAAATTGAATTACAAAATCACCCGGAAACTCAAAGTTCTTTGAGTACAGTTTCACATTTAGCTTCCAATATCTTCACAGCTTCAGTGAAGAGAACGTCTGGAGGAAGTGATCCGGTGGACTCGATGTTAACTGAGAGAAAGAAAAAAAAAAGATAATAAGAACTCAGTTACCGTTTCTTTCATATCATGAATCGGACAGCTAAAGGAATGGTTTTTTTCTTCTCTTCTTACATATAAAATGATTCTTGACACTGCCTAGATCCACAAGTTCTATCAAATCATCGTCTCTTATGCATTCCTTAGACATCGTGCACTTACGTGGCTGTGCTACAATTGCCCTTTTCTTACCTGTATTCAACAAGTCAGTATGAAATCATAAAAAATTTACAAATTCCAAGTTCTATAGGTTTCATCAGATTTTGATGTTAACAAGTGAGAAGAATAGAAGGGAACTTGGGAAGGTTTATTAAACTTCACCTTTGCCCATGTCTTCAATGTCGAAAACTTTTGGGCAGATTTTTACAAGTCGTTCAGCAAGCTCATCCTCAACTTCCCCAAGTAGATCCACCTAAGATAGTATAAACATAAGCATTTTACAAAAAAAAAAAGAATAGGATGAGGCAAAAATAAAGGAAAGAGCTATATTTCCCCACAACGTATAATAGATTTAGGTATAAACTTGTCACCTTCGGATGCATTCTATACCAAGCTGTCGCTACAGGGGACCACTTTGCATGTGTTTTACCAATGCCCTTAACCGCATGAGCTTCGAGCTCGATTTCCTAGAAATAGAGATAAAAGAAGACGCATATGTTCTCATCTCTCATTGCAAATATAGCCCGCTTAGTTGGTGTATAGAGCTCGGAGTGATAGAAACACTACCTGACCAGGGGCAAGTTTTGCTATTAAGATTTGAAGGTCGCTCGGAGTGATAGGATTATTAGCAAATTCGGGTAAGGAATCTTGACTGCAACTAAATGAAGTGTAAGTTTTTGGCTTTGACGTTGAACCTCCAGATTCTTTCAATAACTCACTTCCATTTGGTAACCATTTCAAATCGCTGGTTAAGACTACAAGAAGATAGAAAGACATCTTTCATGAGAGATTGAGCTGAAAATAAAACAAGGAATGCATCTATCTGATGCTAACTAAAGAACAGATATTACCTTGTTGACGTGTTTTATTATTGGCACATTTGACATGGAGTTTGAACACAATGGTGTTCTTTTCATTCGGCTGATCATTTTCTATCACACAGAGAGATAAAGAATCAAGCTAACAAGAAGAAATATTTGCTTATTGAGATGGAGCACACGCCACTGAATATATATTCTTACCGGATAAATATTCAAAGAGCCTTGGATCTGCAGCAATTGGAATAAGACCCATCCTGTGAGCAAGAACTTCATCTATAATAACCGATGTGTTGTTTGCTATTAATACTTTTTCAATAGCCATTGTAGGAAGCTGCAACAAAGAAAGAAAGATAGACTTAAAGCCAAAAGAAAATTACAACAATCAGGGATTGGTCAGAGGTTGTGAGAAGAGTGTAACAGACCTCAGCTATAAGGATCCTTCGGAATGCATTGGCAAAAGCTGCATCGATACCAATCATATCAAACTCCATATCTCTCTCTGTGAGACTAATCACATCAACTTTGAAATTCTCATAGAAGTTTCCTAGTTTGACACTGTCATCGTCTACTCCCATAGAAGGAACATAGCTGGCATTGGCAGTCTACAGAAAAACAAAAACACAAGATAAAGGACTTGAAAATTTCGAACATTCATCTGTGGATTTTGACAAAAAAAGGACTAAACCCATGGAGTAAGTAATCTTGTAAAACTCTAAGACCAAACTCACAGCTTTTCACATGAAAAAGAAGAACTTTTTAGTTTTTACTATGAATCATGAGCACAGCAACGATATAACTCTTAAGATACAAAGTCACAAAGTCACGGCTTTTCACAGGAAAAAGATGAACCATTGAGAAAAGCTACAAACTTTGCTAACTAGATGAGCTCACAACCAAACGTTAAAGAGCATAAGAGACTTGTTAATTTTGATCCAGAGAAGAGTTCGTTGTTACAAGAGGATTGCTTTTAGAGACGACGCGAGTTTGTTGCAGATGGGGAGGAAGTCCGGTAGGGACGTCGGGGAGATCGTTAATGTTGAAATTCTTGGCGAATCGTTTTTCTTCTTTAGTCACCATCCTTGTTCGTGTTTATTAGGTCTACAGCAGAAGAACTAGGGTTTATCAGCTTTCAAATTGAGACAGAGAAGCTTAAGGAGACTACGTGCAATGAGAAAACAGTAGTTTTGGGCTAAAAGAGGGAAGTTGATGGAAGAAGCTTGTTACCTGTGGCTGAGAGATTGAGCGATTCTGGGAGAGAGGGAGAGAGTAGGCGGCGGCGGCGAGGAGATGACAACAAACGGCGAAGGGTTTTGAAGAAGCCGCCGTTTTTATTACAATCCCCTTCTTTTGGTTTGGTTCGAATGTTGGAAAACCTCATACCAAACATTTTAATTTTATAAAATAAAAAAATTCATTATAACACACCAATTAATTTATCTATTTTCACCAAAATACAAGCATTTTTCAAAAATACATGTAGTATTAGTTTTTAAATTTTTTCATGTCCTCTATATTTGTCTTTTTGGTAAGAGAGGTTTCTTAAGAGGTTTCTTTAGGTAAGTGTGTATTAAATCTAGCATTTTAAGTAATTTGTGTAAATTTTTAAATCTTATGTTAATTATTTATGGATTTTTAAATCCTATGTTAATTATTTATGGATTTTTAATGGACCATTTTCAAAAATACTCATTTTTCTATATTATTTTTCAAAAATATCTTTTCATGTTGTCTATTTTCAAAAATAATATTTTTCTATGTATAAAATAACTAAATTATGTGAAGTGACCTTAGTGCACTGGCAGGAGATACGTCCATTTGTAGAAGGCACCATCACATCAGGGATCGAGTCCCGTTTCCTACGAATGTAGGAATTTGGCTAATGGGCCGGCCAGTTGTGGCCCAATGATTGACAAAAAAAAATAACTAAATTATAAATTCTAAACTTCAAATACTTAACCATACCCTCTTAAAATTATATCCTAAATGTACAATAGAGAACTCAAACCTAAAAAAAAAAGGATTCTAAAAGTTAATTTAACATATTGTAATTGTGTAAAAGAAGGTAAAAATCAAAATTTTCATTAAATGTATTTTTGAAAAGGAATATCCAAAAAGGGCATTTTTAATAAATTCTCATTTTTAAAAGTCTAATGAATTTCATTGTTATTGAACTAATGATTTAAAAATGGTTATCGAAAATATTTATGATTTGATTTTTAATGATTTTGAAGGATTTGATAACATTTCCTTAGTTAAAAAAAAAATACATAAATCTAAATCTCATGATTTTATGTCCAATTTAAAATATTTTACAATAAATCATATATATTTCCCTAAAATCTTCAAAATTATATAAAAACTCATTAAAACTCAAATTATATAAAATACTACATTTATTAGTATTCATTAGCTTTTAAGCAACAAAAAAAAAAGCTTAGCAATTCGTTGAATTTGATAGCGTAAAGTTTAAATTTAGTGAAGCTTCTTTAATTAAGGTAACTTAATTATAACATCAATGAACTACTCACGACCAAATACTACAACAGTTACAGTAACATGACCGAAGAGCATCCGTCTCATAATCTTTGTTTTGCAATCAATCAGCTTTCTTGTTTGAACAAAAGTACTTGGTATTTTACTGACATTCTGCTAATAGAAGGAATAGTTCTTCATCGGTTATGGCTCCCATTTCCATTGCTCTTTCCAACACGCTTAATCCTCCACCATCCTCTATTGATGGACGAGCACCTCTGTCAAAGTAAAAGAAGAGATACATGTATTATTCAAGTAAAATGTTCCTAATGAGGTGAGAAAACAGGTATTTGGGATCACTATTAGTTAATGTGTTACCTTCTCAGTAAAACCTTTGCAAATGTGTTGTTCCCTGATGCGATGCAATGGTGTAACGGAGTTCTTCCGTGATAATCTCTCATGTTTATGTCAGCCCCGAACTGCAACAACAGTTCAAGCAAGATCGGGTCACCGCTTTGACATGCCACATGCAACAACGAGCAGCCTTGAAGACAGTTTCTTGCTTCGTTCGAATCCTTGATTCTCTGACACGCATTTGGATCGTGCCTTTTCTTTACTTCATCTGGTGCATCAACGTGGTGGTGGTGATACGCATCAAGGTCAGTAATATCATCGAACTTGGTATTGATGATATTCGCATCTGCTGTTACAATGAGTCGGTAGATGTCTCTTATGTTCTTGCTTTGAACCGCTTCCCATATTCTACTTGAGGCAGTAGAGTTTGCTTCCTTTTCATCTTTGACAACCATCGCTTTCTCCAGGTACTAGTTAGGCATAAACGTGATCAGGTTTAGCATAATACAAGCGCTTATTTGGATGATGCACCAAGTAATCTGAATCTGAGGTCTATGTATGTGGAAGCTTTGAGCTAAATCTCATACCTTTCTCTGAATGTATTTCTCCTTCAGAGTAAAAGAATTTTCTACAGATGGTTTCGGAATCGATGCAAGTGTATCTGTTGATTCCTTTTCACTGGAAATATTCAACAGAAGATAGAAAAGTAAACAAGTTCATCAATCCCACGTTTGTAAAAGAGGAACAGATGATTTTGATTCAAGAAAAAATGTCTTCTTTACTTCAAATTTACAAACAATCTAGTTTTCCTTGAGATTTAGTACCTGTCACCGTCAAGGTGAAGTAGCTCCTCCCACACCGAATTACAGTATGCATTGCCTAAGTTCCTAAATAAGTCCAAGATTGTAGGTTCCCATACTTTCACATCCAGTGTGAGCGATCTCACCTGCATACACTCTTTGACATTAGCTTAAACATCAAGCACACGGGAAAAAACGCTGATGACTCATACACAAATGATTACTTCAGCAAGATTTATCAACACTTCAGACTATTAAATCGAGCACTGCAAATTCTGGTTGATGAAAAGATAGATAGCACATAGTTTTCTATACAAATTAAACTAGCTCATACGATCTCAAAGACAGTGGAAAGAAGCGACATAACATCGTACCAAAAGAAGCAAGCTACCTTGGATATATGAACGCCAAGATTCCTGTGAACACCAGAACATTCAATGCACATCAAAACTCCAAGATTCAATGATGCCCAATCGGGGTCAGGTGCATTGCATTCTGCACATTTGTTATTTCCAGGGATTCCTCTAAGTATTGTAAAAACGTCATCCCCCATATTCAGTCTTTGATCATAATGTTGTTTTTGATCCAGGGTGAGTTCGTCATTAGCAGTACCAGAACTAGTATAGTTTTTATCCAAGTATCTTCCTGGTGACTGCAGAAGATAATAGAATATGTATTAGCACGAAATCTTAATTTAAATTTAAAACTAAAAGAGAGTCTGAAACTCATATTGTGTAAACCTGTTGCAGAAAATGGGAATTCAGACGTGTTGCTATAGCTGCTGTGATCTTATTGACCCACTCCATCCTATCAGCTCCATTTTCAGCCTGATAGCATAAAGAATAAGTTGTGTTAGCCTCCTGAAGCTGTATATGTTGCGTGCCGTCAAGTATCTATATATCTTAATACATTTCAGTACCTGTAATGTGTAAGTCTTTTGAGGAGAAATAATTCTAAAACAGAGTCGAAGATCTGTGTCCTCTGCGTCCAATTTTATCAGTGATGTGCGGAGATCAATCATATTGCAATCTAGGCTTCCCTGTGAAGCTGATCGATTGTGTCTAGAACGAAATCTGCCAAAGACACCGCTGTTATGCTCACCTAAACCACTGTAGTAATGCTGAGATCCCTATAAAGTAAAATAGATGATTAGAAGGATAAAAACTGAGAAAGTGAAACTTAAAATGGTGAGAAAGGCTTGTTTAAGAGACACAAATATAATAAACATGGCCAAATCATGAGAAAGAACTTATAGATCTCTCTCATGGAAACGAGGCAGTAAAAAAACAGCTTGGCACACATACCGCTGATTTGTTACCGGTGTTTCTGTAATAGTATAGGGATCCATGATTGTCAAGTACAAAGAACCTTCTTTTCCAGTCAGCTCTCAAACTAGCTGATCGCTTTAATAGATACCCCTGCTTAATTACCTGCATTAATACAGAAGAGAAAATACAACACATTAGCCTGTATGAAAATTGAAACAGTGATAAATCATCACCAAGTGATTCATCATATATCTCAGTGTCTACGTAGTTGCATTGCAGAATAAAATCTTATAAGTTCTAATAGAATGCCCAACTCAGAAACTCACACTATTGCTTTAACTTTATAAGTATCCGTATCAGAGCAATTGTGTCAGTTAGAAAACAGCAGTAGAGCAAGCAAGATCCTGTCAATCAAGACTTAACAAACTTCTTTACCAGAGAACAATTGGAAAAATTACTGAAAACTACAGCTTGCACTTGACTACTACATGAGGGAGTTGGAGACCCTTACTTCCTTGTCCGCTGTTGAAACTGGATTTGCTTCTACGTTTTTACGCGGGACGGCTCTATAAACATGGTTTCCATCAACGTCGGAGGGATCTGCTTTAGCAGAGGCCTGTTGGCTGTCCAATTCAGATTGAGTCCTGAATTCTTGAATGCGTCTTGCAAATCGATCTTGTTCAATCTTAGACTGTTCTTTTGATTGTTGTGCATATGTCAATACCTGCAAGAAGAAAAATAGCAAGTAGCTCTTTAATGATCAAACAATTTCTCCTTATTATCACTACTGGAAGCAAGTTGACATTAAGGTTGTACCTGATGGATATAAGGCTCCAATTGACTCAAGAGATCATACCCCTGGAGCACAAAGAGACCACATAAGGAATACATCGTGGCACAGATGTTGCCCTTACTTGGTCACACTTGGTGACATCTCTAAATGCAAAAATAAGAAGAAACCTACAAGCTTAAAATATCTCAAATGGGAATCCATAATTGCACTTATAGATTCCAAGAACTCGTACTTCTTTTTCGCTTCAATGGTCATCAATGAGTTTACCTGCACTCCTTAAACAAAAGAGAACACCATTTAGACGCAGAAAGGACAAAATACAATAGTGGTAGTAGTGGCTTCTGTTCTTAGACTTAGCATACTAGATTGAATCGACTTTTCTCAAATGCTGACTTCGAGTTCTCCAGATCCTGTAGATATGACACTACACGTTCATTAGAATCACAACTATGTAATATATGGGTATGTAGTGCAGATACACAGTTTAAGCATGCGTAAATACAGATATGGACATATATACACATCACAATGTGAGATTTTTCTTGAATATTATGTATATGAATTACAGTGGCAATACCTCTTCCAACTCAGCAACAATGTCTCCTCTGGTATTCTTCTTTAGCGACACAAACTTTTCACGTGCCTTCAAATGAATAAGAAAATTCATTTTCATACCTTTAGATCAAAAATACCATGCACAACATTATATCTTTAAAAGATTAAGCATCAACTACGATGCTTGTCAGACTCCCATGTTTCAATTGTAGTGGCACCAATAACATATTTTATCAAGAGATAAATAAGGCATACCTCTCCATAAGCACTAGACTATTATCAATTACCTGATCATAAGAATGGACAGATTTATCGAAACGACGTCGAGACTCCTGAAAAGGTAGAAAACAGTAAAGTAAATCATTGGCAATCTATCGCTTGAGTTTTTGATAACAGATATCATAGATCAATAGAGGGAGGAATATAATTTTCTTCTAACATGATTCATTCACATCAAGAAAAGGAAAATAAGAAAACGCCAGACATTATTAAACGTGGACCTAACTAGTGGCAAGGGGTTTAATTTTGATACAACTTGTTAACAGATGGATTCAGAAGATCAACAACCTAATCTTTTGTTTATTGATTAATTTCGCGTCTATAATACTTGACAATCACATTTTACATGTCACAGTACATAAAAAGTAGAAAACAATCAAAATTTGAGGCACAAAAAAGGTTACCTTTGCTTCTTGTATATCAACAGTCATAAAGTCTGTCAGCCTCTCAAGTAATACATGCTCCACCTACAAAACACACAACATTTCTACAAATGATGTAGTGAAGGGAAACAGCTTTGAAGCAATTAACTAATTTGGGGTTTTAAACTCACTACATTTTATCAATCTGTTCATTAAGTTTTTACATCTCTCCTCTTTCTTGACACATGTATATTAAACTCTAAAATAAGTCTCTACCAAACATTTTGAATGTACTAATAAACAAGACTACTGTGCCCTACAAAAATTTTAGCGACCAAACAAATATACAGCTTCCAATAATGAGACATCATATGGTCTTCACTAATAGTTATGTGTATTCACAAGATGCGATGGGAATTACCTGTGAGCGAAGAAACTCCTTATAAGAGGAGATCTCCCGAAGTGTATTTATAAATTTAGATATTACTGGTCCTGGTTCCACCCAAAAGTATAACAGAACGAAACAGAATCAGAAACAATAACTTCAAGATTTTCTTGGATCTTCCATGTTTAGCCAACCATATCATAAGAAAAAAAAGTGTAAAACTAGAACTCATGGACTTAGAGTTCGTACATGATTATCCAGAAAACTATATTAATCAAAGGGACAAGGAGAACATGGTATTAAAATAATGAGTCAAGGCAAGAAGAGAGATCTTATTTTCAATTCATACCTTTGCTGCAATTAAGCTTTGAGCATTTGAGTTATGAAACTCTATAAAGCTATGCTTCTTAATCATCATCCAACATTTCTAACATACCTAAGTGGATTATCCAATATCCTTCCCACTACTACTGTCTATATCAAGTATAACCCAGACAAAAAAGTCTACTTAGCTTATAAACCACGTGTCAACAGCATATTAATGGATGAGAAGCCCGAAAAGAGAAACCACAAACCACCACTACTTGCATAGACCAGTCCATTATAACTGGTAAGCTATAGGAATACATCATAGCTTTTTATATCAACCAAACAGCCCACAATTTCATCGGCAGAGAATGTATCATAGTTCATAGCACCAAAACTAAGTAATCAACCTAACACGAGGGATCAAATCAACTGAAAGCGAATCCACAACCTCCAATCGAAACACTGACAGGATCATCATGTCCTGCACCAAACTCTTCCAGTGAATCTGCAAAGGCACTGACTCCAGTAGATGCCTCTCCCAAAGCTCCCCTATGACACACACAAAAATAAAATAAAATGCAATTCTTTATCAAGTTCCAATACTCTTTTCCTAGGCACATAAGATTCGTCAGCCAAAGTGGAATTGTAACAAAACAAAAAGTACACATAACAGAACACTTACATTTTCCACATAACACATAACACTTACATCTTCCAGAGATGGTACGAAAGTGTAAAAAAGATTAACCCTTAAATGGTCAGACAGTTCAAAGAGATAGACTAAATAAAAAGACAAAGCTTTATATATAGCAGAGAAAGATGATAAAGACATTACGACAAAAACGGAAACAACCAAAAAAAAAAAAAGAAAGAGGTAGGTAGAGTTAAATCTTACATGAACTTCTTAACACCTTTGTACAACTTCTGACAACGATCTTTAAGCTCATCAGTTGTCCCTTCCAAGGAGTAAACCTAATAATCCATATTATAACCACCAGAGAACAGAACACACATAGAAAAAGAAAGATCAAATCTCAAAACTTTATTGCAAAAAAAAATAAAAACTAGAATACATCCCCCAAATGGGACAACAAAAAAAAGAACCTGTTTTTGAAACATTGGGGAATCCTCAAGATTGATAAAACCCGCCATTGTAAAGACAAAAAAAAAAAAAAAACACGAAGAAATCTTCAGATCAAAGTGTAAGAATCGGCTCAACAAGACAAGACAAGTGAACCCTTGATTGCTGCTATCTTCTTCGATTCGAATTGGATCGAGAGACTAGAGAGATTCATAGGCGTTTCCCCAGCTGTGTTGTTTATTGATGTTTTTGATTTTGCTGCTTTGGGAACAGACAGAAAAATCTGTAAAACTAACTCTGTTTTTAATTTACAAATAGACCCCTCGTTTTTTCAATTCATTATAGAAACGGGAGAAAATAATATCAGATGCCAAAATCATCCTCATGTATATTGCAAAACCAATTATGTCTTTGATCAAGCTATCTTTATTCCAGTTATAGCAGGAACCTAATGCATATTGCAATATAATTTCTAGAAGTTTGATTCATTTTTTCTTTTGATATGTTCATTCTTTTGCTATAAAAAAAATTAGTTGACATATATCTTTTCACGAAGGAGGAGGCGAGGAGCGTGGTTTAGTTGGAATGTTGCCTAAACTATTCACAAGTTGTTCCACCACGGAGATATCATTATCATCACCTTTTAGCAAAGCGATCCATCATCCATCCTAAGTTATGTTGTTGTGACCACATCTTATTTTCTATTATATTTTTGCACCAACAAACAAAAACTACAAAACTCCATTGTTAGTTTTATGTTGGCCTTGACATTCATCAGTAAAGATAAAGAAGAATACGTTTGCGTCGCGTGAGCATAACTTTTCGCGAGAACTGGGACGATGAGTGACCTTCCACGTATTGGTTGCAAATTCCAAGACTGCAACTCTATCGGTCGAATTACTACTGCACTGTCCGATAATCTTGTAACTCTTTTCGGGGTTTCTACCATCGTAACCCATATATCTGCCACATCGCTCATCATCCTTGGCAATCCTTTTAGTGTGTCTCAGCAACGGGTTCCAAATAACCATGCATTCTTTTCTAATATCTTCCATGAAGAAGTAACCATCGCATATCCCATTGAGATAATAATAATGGGAAGGCGTAAATCAAAGCATAAATCAGTCACTGTTATAGTTGGAACGTCGTTGAGATCGACGCTCACCGAAGAGATATGAGAATGTGTCTTTATCATGAATTCTGCGCGAGCGCATGCAAAGTTTTTGTTGACGAATATCTTACTGTTGAAAAGAGTGTTCCATCCTTTGCAAACGGATTTGAAGCGAACAAGAGATAGAGGTTGAACTCGAACGAGTATCTCTTCTTCCAGATCTAACGGAAGCTTTCTAGGCATCATTAGGGTTTTCTCTGTAAAGGAAGCAGGGGAAGAAAAGTATAATGTGTATGGGAGTAAAATACTAGGGTTACGATACGACTCTCTCTATATATTTACTTATTATACAAATCATCTATATATATATATTAATAATATGAAACCGACGTTTTGAGCTTTTTCTTTTTCTTTTTTTTGTGAGTTCGATCCATTTCTTTGGGGGCTATATGGAAGCTTTCTAGGCATCATCCTCACCGGCGTTGGTCACCATCGGCGAGACAATGGTTCACCAAATCGGAGGTTTGAAACTCAAATTCGGAGAGTTTTCATTCAAGAAGCTCCGATAACCTTCTCCAGGTACGAATCCAGCCCTCCTTCTATGGAGATTGTGATAAATTCATTAAACTTGACTTGTTTTGTGTTTTCTTCTGTTTATGATCAATGTTTTGTGTTCTCTTCTGTTTATGATCAATGTTATGTCTCTCTGTTATTTGCTTGAATCCATAAGTTGATTTTATCTATGTTTTATTGCTTTCTTATCTCTGTTTTTGCTGAGGATAATGGACTGAACACAATATTAGAGCAATGCGGATGGCGTTTTCCACAACTTTTCAAGGAAAGAACTGGTAAGCCTAATTGTGTTCTGATATGTATTCTTTAGTTAGTATTTTGAAAGTAATGTGTGATTTTATTTGATTCACCTTTTCAGTTGAATGTTTTAAGGATCAGACTGATGTCAAGTTTCTTTCTCATTGATGGCAAAAGGTCTTGAACCCGGAGCTTGTGAAAGGACCATGGTCAAAAGAGGTCTCTTGCTCACAAGCTGCTTGATCTATCAATGTTTGTAACTTCCGCAATGGACCACTGGCTCACAAGCTGCTTCTCGACCAAAAACATGGTAACAACCTCCCTCATCTCTCTGTATCTTTGGTTTGTTGGCATTGACAAGGAAATCAAGAAGACAATTTTTTTACTTGATTGTGTTACAAGTTTTGTATGATTTTTACAACTTCAAAATTCTACCATTGGACTACGTCCAAAACTTTCTAAAATCTGATTTGTATCTAAACTTTTGTTTTGGATTATTTTTATTGTTAATTACAAATTTTTAGAACCTAATGGTTCTAACCGATGGAGATGTTTCAAATTCAGCATGAAACAGAGACATGAGTCGAAGGATGCCTTTTAAACCAAACATGTACGACACGCCATCTAGCTAACACAAACCCAAGGCCAGAGAACTGATCCTCGCGTCGGATTGACATCGTACAATAGAGGTACGTATATCATTAAATAAAATAAAAGTGATGTTGACTGGATATATACAGTTTGAATCTGTATAATAATGAATTTAGACGTAAAAGTTCATATAAAAGAAATAAACGCAACAATGGAAATTAAACTAGTAAAACGTCTTCCCTTGTTCACTATGTCTATCAAGAAATGGTGATCAAACTGGGAACATAGACAGAGGATCCAAACGTACAAGGCACTCCATCGATCTTAATCTTTTTGCATAGATCGCCTCTCACAATATAGACCCAACCTTGTTTAGGTTTCGTGCTACAACAACACAAAACGAAGCTCTTTCCATAGATGATGTTATCATCTACGAAGTAACTTGTAGACCTGTAATTAGGTACCTCGGGGAAGTCAGGTCCTGAGACAGTCATGAACTTAATCCACATCACATCGCCTCCATCATCCCCATTACCAATTTTCTTCTCTGTCACCCAAATCTTAGTCTCTCTTGTTCTTGTTTTTGATCTGGATTGTTGTAACACTGAAAATCGATCTCCCTTGTAAATCGATAGAGCACGGGTATGGTCACCACTTTTTTTTCCCTCACACGGTAGTTTACAAAAGATCTTTGTTATCTCTTTAGAAAAATCGAGCATTTGGATGAAATACTCACCAGTTTCGGGATACTTATGACCTATCCAGTACAAGTTTCCATTCAGGGAGACCCTAGACGAGGAGTCTGATTCTGAGCTTAACTCTTCGCTAGAAGGGGTACGATGAGTAACATTCGAGTACTCATTCAATGAGTCATTGGTACCAAATTCCAAGACTGCAACTCTACGGTCCAAATTAGTACCGCCCTCTCCAATAATCTTGTAACTCTTTTTGGGCTCTCTACCAACGTAACCCATATCTCTGCCACATGTCCCATCATCCTTGGCAATCCTTTTAGCCTGTCCAACCAACGGATTCCAAACCAGACCTGACCATCGCAGATCCCATATACATTATAACGGCCATGGCGTAAATTCATGCATAAATCAGTCACTTTAATAGTTGGATTGTCGTCGTTGAGATCGACGCTAATCAAGTAAATATCGGAATGTGTATGTAACATGATTTCTGGGCGACCGCAAGCAAAGTTTTTGTTGGCGAATTTCTTACTGTTGAAAAGAGCTTTCCATTCTCTGCAAACGGATCTGAAGCGAACAAGAGATAGAGGTGGAACTCGAACGAGTATCTCTTCTTCCAGATCTAATGGAAGCTTTCTCGGCACCACTAGGGTTTTCTTTTTCTTGGTACGAACCATTAGGGTTTTTCTTTGCAAAAGGAGAAGAAAAATAAATGTATATAGAGTAAAAATTATTGCATTCGACTAATATGATATACTTATAATTATAAATCATATATATATATATATATATATATATATATATATAAATAATATCAAACCGACGTTTAATTAGGGCCCGTCGACGTCATCAGCGTGTTAAGAAAAACACTTCAACGGTTTAGATTAAAAACAATCGCATCCTACGGTTAAGATTACCCATTCCTTCTCTTAAACCGTAATGCTGTTGTTGGCTATCGATCGGAGGTTGCAATGTCGTAGTCAAAAACCGTTGGTGTTGTCCAACTCTTTTCGTTTGTCTTTGTTCTCGTATGCTCTCTAATTTCTGTCTTAAAGATTATTTCATCTTCATAGTTGCAATTGTTTAATAACGGTTTTTGACTTGTGCACGCACACAGCCCCCAAATAAATGGATCGAACTCATGAATTTTTTTATTTTTGGGTGTGAGCAAGCACAAGCTTTAGAGGGCAATTAACTAAATTTTAGTATGGGACACTAGTGTAACTAATAATTAAAATAGAGGGCAATTAACTAAATTTTAAACTATATATTGAAGAAAATAACAACAAAAAAAAAACTTAAGTGGGGCACATGCCTGCACACCCAAGCTCTACCTGCGTGCCAGAGTCCAGAGACCACTAGACTGCACGGTCTTGCTCTTGTTCTCTCTCATTTTATTGACTCTAGCTAGTCTCATCTTATATTCAAAATCGCTTATATATCTTCCTCACGTATTTTTTCCATAACCGATGAGATTAATTTTTTTCAATAACAATAGGTTTTGAAGTTGATATTCAAATCACTAAAACTAGTTCAATCATTTCCTAAAGTAACGTGCCTTCACTATACTAATGGTAATAGGTAGCTTACCACTTTTTCTTTTTTTTTACCTCTCACCAATCATTTCAACTTTTGACAATTCGTCAAATATCCCCAACGGTAAAACTTTACTCTCTCTCTTTGCCTCCTTACATTATTGTCATCCCAACTTGTTGCAAATATTCCACAAATTACAAGAATCATTCGATTCTCTCCCTTTCATCTTCTTCAATTCACCCAAAAAAACATGGAAGCTCTAATTCACCACTTCACTCTCCTCTCCGACCAAGCCCTTGTCGACAAAACATTCGACCCTTCAAGAATCGAAGACCTCATGCGTCTCTTCGAAGTCGATTCCTACAAAGCTTGGGCAGCTCTCGAGTCCGAACAGCAACAAGAACTCGAAGAAGCTGAAGAATCTCTCCTTCAAGCCGAACTCGAACTCGATCGGTAAAATTAATAATAATGTTAATCTAATTTCAATCTTCATAGATCTGGAGAGAGAGAGAGAGATCTGATTTTTTTTTTCATGCATGAGTGTTTTGGGTAGGGATATGGAGTGGGGGATGGAAGAGTATCGGAGAACGTTGGAGGAGATGGAGAGGATGGAAGCAGCTGAGCTTAAAGAGCTTGAGGAAAAAGCAGAGACTGCTAGGAGAACTGGGAACTTAATGGAGAAAGCTGCGACGATCGCGGCGAAACGGCATATTGCGGCGGCGATGGGATCAGCGGCTGCGTCGATGAGATCGGCTTGGAAGACTGCAGCTGGGAATAAGGTTCATCCATCTTGATGATGATGATAAGATGACCGCAATATCACATGAAAGCATTGGTCCCCGTGTTATTATTATTTAGGTGGAGAAGAACATTTTAAAATAAATAATTATTTCCTTTGATAAGCATATCCTTTAATTAAGGTTATTTTAATTTTGCTAAAGAATTATGAATAATATATAGTTTATTATTAGGCTTATAGTTTATGTCCTTGTAATTTGTAATCAATATGTATGTTTATGTGATTATAGGAGACTCCTAAAAAAAATGTGGTAGGGGTGAACCAATTGAAGATAGCAGTCACTTGTTCTTTACTTGTATAGAACAAGATAAAAAAGAAAAAATCAATTTGTTTTTAATTTTTGAATGGTTGGCCATGTTATACTTACGAAAAGATCACACACATTAACACACCAAATGATCAAAGTTTTAACAAAAATGCAATGGAACAGGAATTAAAAATTTATTAGGGTTTTGATAAGTAAACCTTTAAACCGAAGTTACCAAAAGAAAACACGAGAAAGAAAGAAGACATTTTGTTTGTTGGTGCGCAAGAAACAGTCTAGGATTTAAGGGTTTTGGTGTGAGAGAATGTGAAACATCCCGCACGAGAATAAATATTGTTTATAAATTCAATTCGGGTTTATAATATAAATTAATCTTTTAAAATTAGACTTTTGTTTTTAAATTTTTTTTTCAGGGAAAGTAAATAAATTAGTTCACTAATTAAGAACGAAAAAGAAAACGAAAAAAAAAAACAATTAGAATAGAGTTTTCTTTGTGTACAAAAAAAAGGTAATATTCGGAATCATTCGATTATGGAAAATTTGAATAAGGGAATCATTAAGATCCATAATGGTAACACACCCTAATGTAAAAAAGGAAGATGAGAAGAGAGAGTTATTAGTATAAATATAAAGAGAGGAAGCTATCTTGCAAACAAATCTCTGCGATCTTTTTGTCTGTGTAATTCGCTTTCTTTCTTGTAATATTGTTTCAATATGGGAGGCAAAAAGCATAAGATTGACATTGCTGAAATCCAAAACAAAGCCGCAAAAACGGTTGCTTTCAGCAAACGCAGGAACGGTCTCTTCCGTAAAGCTTCGGAGCTCTGTCTCCTCTCTCCCGACAGTCGAATCGCAATCTTGGCGACTCCTCTCTCTTCCAACTCTCACGCTTCTTTCTACTCTTTCGGCCACTCCTCTGTCGATCAAGTTGTCTCCTCTCTGCTCCAAGACCAGCATCTACTTCCGGCAAACCTATTAGATAGAGAACAGGTCAGGGTTAGGGTTTAATTGGTGGGAAGACAAAGGTTTTGACATGTCGGAGAACGTGGACGAGTTGAAAGAGGCGATCGATGCAGTTTCTAGGATGTTGAACAATGCGAGAGTCCGGTTAGATGATGCCGTGAAGAGCAATCAAAGAGATGGACGTTTAATGATTTGTAACGAAGAGACGAAGACAACGAATCAAAATCACATATTGGAAGGGGAGTCTTCTGGCTCTGCAAGTACTTTGTTGGTGAACGAGGAAGATAATCTACACTTTGATGATTATTTTACTGATTTCAACATTGATCCTTTGATGTGATCATCTTTCTTTATGCAACATGTCCGGCTTAGCTTAATAATATCTAACGTAGCTATAGCGGTGCATTCTTTTTAATATTTATTTTTGGTTCTTTGATTGGGGGGAGTCATGCTACCAAATACAAGTAAAGAACGAACGATTATGCATGTTTACAATAAAATAAAATAAATCGTCTTGGAAGTTTTTTTCCTGCCTTGTTCAAATCCAACCCTAATGGTTAGGATGTTACTGATTTATATCTGCTTAACAAGTAAGTTAGATTAGAAACTTGTAAAGGTAACCTGAAGAAAAGAGGATCAATAAGCTTGAAATATATCAATACTTCTTATAATTAGACATTAGTCCATTATCACGTCGTAGCCACTCGAAAGTACGAAGTCTTTCTTGGCATGCCAGAAACCATTGAGGATGCATAAGTAGATTTTGCCTCAAAAGTCTCTAGTAAACATTCTTTTTTGTTGTTTTTGAATCAGCCAGGGTTTAAAAAGATATTGTGTATGTATGTTTTAATGCATATTAAGAAATAGTTACTTTTAAAAAGTTTAACCAATTATAAACAAGTCTGCATAATATAAAATATAAATTTAATCTAAAAGTTGCATAGAAAGATGTAAACATCCTATTATGAAACAAAAACACTTCTCTAAACATCCTATATTATGAAACAGAAGGAATAATACAGATTAGTAAAGCAGAATATCTGCCGTTTCTGAAAAGTTTTTTACGGCCCCCTAGACCCGGAAACTCAAAACGAAAATGGAACTGGCCTGTTCTGTATTTTTTTTTTTTGTACATTCAATCTTATTTCAAAAATGGTGATTAGTACATATCTATCCTCAACCCACCTTAGCAGTAGCTAAATGGTGAGGCACAGTGAGAGAGTGAACTCATGACAATAATACACGAAAACTGTTTTAAAGTATAAGATCCTAAATGTTAGTGTACATATAAATAAGAACGTTACGAGCCAGATCCCTCTGGAGTATTTTATGGCTTATGAACAGGAAAGAATATTATCAACCGAGCCAGATCATGAACCATCATCATCTGTTTATCTCTCTATGCTTTTTCTGGGAATACCTTAAGGAGGAAATCGATAAATCGCTTAGAGTAAAGTGTAGGCTCGATGGCTGATATTGTCATCGGATCATATTTCATAGATTTGCAAGTATGTTCCACTTTCTTCTTCATGTTGTACTCTTGGAGGATGTCAATCATGCCCATGTATACAACCACATCGTACACTTCAAATAGCTCGACTGTTCCCGGCTCCTCCTTGTCTTGACCGAGTTTGTGGTGAGCTTGAGCCGGCATGTTCACTCCTAACTGCACCCGGAGCCTGAATTTGATTCCAAAAGGTATGGTTGGGGACAATTTCATAAACTGGAAATAAGGATATTGGACTGTGATCTTGTGGAGTGAAGTTAGGTTTTGGCAGGAAGTGACTAACCTTGCAGTTCCAGGTAGAATAAGATCAACTTCTTGCTCGCCAACAGAGAATGCTCGTAGTGTGCTACCTCTGATGTGAGGACCGGGGGCGGTATTAACGGAGTTGGGTTCGTGAGTAACCATTAATAGTCCTTTTGGAGGATTGGAAGGTTCACGTGGCAAGCTGACTGATGAAACACAAAACAAAAAACAGTAAGAGACACAAATCCATGACATGTAGTCTAGTTTACAATGACTACATGTGTGAGCTCTAGAACTACTATTCTCCCTAAACTAAGAAGATATATAGTCTCTTAAAGAATTGAGGCCTACCGTCAACAGATGCATCACTATCACTTTCTTGATCTGACATTTCATTGGGAGGATCCAGGATATCAGTACGTGGATCGGGAGCTCTAAAATGTAATCCCAAGAGAAGACTGTAATCAAGGATTTGAAGAGATTCCAAGAAGGAACAGTCTAAAATAATTTGCCTGCCATGTGGGAAACAACGAGGTTCCATAAACAATTAGACAAACACAATTGTGAAAAATACAGCACTTTATTGTCCTTAGGACTGCAATCAGGATAATATGTGCATAAGAATGTAAAAATAATAATAAAATCTAAGTTAAAGCTAATGGAAAACAGGAGAAGCATCATACAAAAAAATTCACTAGCCGACTAGACTTGAAACCATGAAAAGCAGAGCAAACATCTCATTTCTAATGGTATGCGTGTAGACAGCAGTGGCAGTAAGACATTTTGTATAACTCTCTAAATCCTAGTTGGTTCACTAGGCTATAAGTCAGGTCTTGCAGAAATGGATTTAATAAGTTTAAACAACAATGAGAACTTGCTCCCCTAAAAAATATATACACAATTTCTATAGATGAGATTTCCCAAAAAAAAAAAAAAAACTTGAAATCCCACATGACACATCCCTCACAAATTCAACAGACAATTAGTGCTGGAAAATTGCGACAGGCGAGAGGTGATCATTAGATGTTTTCAGAAACAGTAAGTGGTTGCAGCATGCAGACTTTGGAAAATAGATACAAATGGCACATAAAACCTAGAGGTTCCGTAGCAAATGTATAACTAAAATATCATTCAACTGACGAAAGGGTTATTAACTGAGTAGAGAACTCACTTGAAGAGAGCTTCTCGCAGCAGCTTGTCCATATGAAGTTCATAAGCCAGATCAAGATCTTTCATGGTAGTTTTTTCTCCAATTTTATTCTTTTCTGTAAATCTCCCTTGAGTTGAGCCCTTTAGGTCATAGCGGCGATGAATCTTCAATTCTGTGCAAAACATATTCCCCATGACCACAAATCGTACCTGTCAGAGAAGCACAAAGCTCATGCTAAAGAGAAATGAAATATAATGGAATTAATATATAGAAGAGATCAGACTACTTATCACCTTTTTACCCCACTTGAGTTTTATTCTGTGAACTCCAAAAAACTTCGTTATGAGCGTATTTTCATAGTCTCCTACATGTTCATAGTACCTAGGCAACATCCTGAGTAGAACCTATTAGAAAATGAGATGCCCTCAGTCATACATATATAGAAGATTATGTGATATACTAAGAAAAATACATACAAGGAAAGACAGGCTAGACTATTTGTAGGTATGTCACATGCATCCTAAAAATATAGCAAAAGAAAAAGAAAAGGAGCATGAATCAGCTAACTTTACCAAAAATCAAGAAGGGTTTACAATATCCCTAAACCACTATTATACTTAACAACACGTAAGAAAAGATGAAAGCTTGGTTTAGTTCTATCAAACCTTTAACTCAGATCTTTTTAGTGTCTTTATCACAAATCTGTCGTCATGAGAAAGGTAGAAGATACTGCCACTTTTTCCAGCGGACGAAATTTCCCTCAAGCCATCATCGCCACAGATAGACATCATGTAGTCTGCAGCATCTAACTTGAACATTTCCCTCAAATTCCTATGCCATTGTAAACCATGCATAGTAAATAATTAGAAAGAACAAGTAATCTTAAATACACTAAGAAAAGCATGATGAGTAACAGAATGCTCTTAGTTTGTCAAAAACTACAAAGAATGCTCTTAGTTTGTCAAAAACTACAAAAGGAGAGGGGATTAATGTGTTGAAAAAAAGCATCATTCCACAGACATTATTGCAAAACCTTTTGGTTAACAAATTTTAAAATCCCTAACCATGATAAGATCCTTAAGCAAAAGATATTATCCAATAAAGATCAGTAGTTCGGAGAGCTGGCAGACACTTCAACATTTAAATCTTTAACAAAAGTATTTCACATTGATGTTCAGTTTCCAAATTCATAGACGTATTGATACAGACCTATTATGCTATTATACATATGCTGAGAGAGGCCTAGTATGCTATTATATTTGCTGATTAAAAGCATTTCTGGAATAAGCGGAATAAAAAAAAAGTTTTACCTGAAAACCATAGGGCAATAGTCTTTCCAATCGAAATCAATGGACTTGTGCGGAGGTGTATATTGGGAACCGTTTCTAGGGAAGAACATCATGATTCTGGCTCTTTCACTAAAGTCAGAAGCACGAACTTCCCGCGGAGGCACTGGTGTAATTTTCCCAACAGTATACCTGTGAACTTGAAAAGATATGTTGTGTAAGAGAAAAACTACTACAAGCATGGTCTGACTGTTTGTATTCTGGTCTGACTCATTAATCAAGTCATAGTGTGCAGAAAATAATTGTGTTTAGGCTACTGAGAAGATCATATGAGAAAATGAAGAAAATGTTCAGAAGTGACTTGAATAAAGATCTCTTGTCATTTTGATAACTAACATCTATTAAAATTGGTTGTTTACCTGATACCAAGTTGGAGATTAAGCATTAGATAATGGTTCCACCTTCCCCCTAGAAAGCTCACACAAGCGCTAACTGTGACTTCCTTAGTAAGATTCAAAGGTCTAGCCCTGTGTGACATGTCGATAGAACTCATAATTCGTTCTTTGATCAGAACTCCTTGCATGTATTCTCTTTCAAAAACGATAGGGTTCTTATCCCGTCCCTCGCTTTGACCAGAGTCAACAGACCGTGCAGACTTGGATGCGGGCCCGTGATGCATAAAGTCTCGTGGAGGATCACTGGTGCTCCAATAATCATCAGGATACCTCTCAGAAGTTCTCGTCAGTCCACTTGTTGTGGTTATCTCAGAAAGACTTCGTGACACAGCTTTCGAATTCCGTAAATCATCAATATTTACTGTTGAATTATGAGATAGGAGGAAATTACCGGTGTCATCGTAACCAAAATGCCGATGCCACTTTTTCAGAGACGGGTGTTTACTTCCAGCAGGATAAAAGACTCCACTCCCATCTTTAAGGCCACGTGACCAGGTCCCGAAATAAAAACCGCCATCAGCATACTTGTAAACACCAGAGCCATGTCTAAGACCATTCAACCAAAACCCATTAAAGAGATCACCATTAGCCCAGCTCATAATTCCTCTGCCAGACATTTTACCCTTTTTCCAGTTCCCAATGAACCTGTTTCCATTGTACCAAGAATAACTACCACTGCCATCATGTAATCCTTCTCTCCATGAGCCATCATATACATCCGAGTTACAATACTCTTTCCTACCTAGACCGTGTCTTACATTCATTCTCCATGCTCCAGCATAGACAGATCCATCAGGAGAAGTCAATGTGCCAAAGCCATGAAGGTATCCCCCAGAGAAATCCCCTTCATATTTAGCACCAGACGACCACATAAGTTTACCTCTCCCGGATATTTTCCCTTCTTCCCAATCACCCTCGTAGATGATTCCATCAGGCCACGCATACTTTCCTTTCCCATAAGGAAGTGTTCCTTTGAGTTGACCACAATAAACATCACCATTTGAGAATTCTCTCTCTCCAGCCCTGAGGAAAGACAAAAGTACACCCCCAGATCTAAGAAATTGAATATAATTTTTTTTTTTAAAAAACAACTAGAGAAGTCACATGGTGAAATGTCTGTTGACAAAGGGAAGAATAATAACACAAACACACCTTGTTTCCATCTTGACAAGGATCTGGTGATTTTCAGAACATAGTATCCAACCTTACATTTGATGCCTTACCAGGTTCAAATCCATCATCTCAGAGCACATTAGTTATCAGAGTTGAGATCAGTCAGAAACTCAGAGTTTTCAAATCACAATAGAGATATAAACCAATCCAACTAGGACTTGATGGAACAACATTCCATTTCTCTGCAACTCAGATCCTTATTTCAGATGCTTCCACACAAAATGTGCTGAAAATGACAGATTTCACCTGGAGCTAGCATTCACCAATGATTCTGATTCATCCCTCTCTCTCAAAGCATCCCTTTTCACATAAAAACAAAAAAACCTCAAAATCAAGATTCAACCAAAATTAAGCTAATAAAAAAAAAAAAAAAAAAAAAATCAAAATCAGTGGCTTCAAACATGAAAAAAAAATCCTATATTATTCCAATTTTGCCAAACATAGAACACACCAGATACTCAAAATTATGAGCACAATGCAACTCACGCAACAAGAGCTAGTAAATAGCTCATGTATCAGCCTTAATCCGATTAATTATACAAGTAATTAGACAAAGCGAACAAATCACTGAAGTAGAGTAAAGCTCAAAAATCTCGGGCTGAATTCGCAGAAAATAAAAAACTGAAACAACAATAGAAGAAACAGAGAACCAAGTTGAAAATGAAATCAAAATCAGATAGTTGAAGAATAACTCACCGAGATGAAGCTTAGAATCTCTCCCTGAGAGCTGGAGAAGAAGAATAAAGAAGAAGCAAAAGGAAGAAGAAGATGATGGAGGGAAAAACCCTAAATTAAGCTGTAAAAAGGATGATTAGTCTTCGTCTTCTTCTTCTTCTTCGTATGTTGTTGATAGAGAGACCTCGAAGCTTCTGGTTCAATTCGGAGAATCTCTTCTTCTTCTTCTTCTTCTTTGTATAATAAATGTAGTTCCCATGCACGCTAATAAGTCCCCTTCTCTCTCTCTCTCAGTCTTCTTCTGAGTCTACTTTTTTTTTTTTTTTTTCCGATCTGTTTTTCTTTTTTATTTTTGTAACATTTCGAAAAAAGTATTGTTTTTTTCCTTCTTTATTGCAGTTTTCATTTTCTTTTTTGGGGATTGTACGGTTCAGACTGAAAAGGCCTGATAAAGATAAAAATTCATATTTCTTCTTTTTCTTTAAACTTATTATAATATCACTATTTTTTCTCTAAAATTAATAAATTATTATATATATATATATATATACTGTATTACTTATCATCAAAAGTAAATATTTATTAGTATTATTTGCGAACAATCTCTTGTCTTTTCAATAATTTAACACCATAGAATTTTTATTTTTTAAGCAGTCTATAGCTGGTACAATGTTTATGCTATTTAATTTAAAGAAATGTCTCTTCATATTCTAATTTATGATAGTTTCTTGGTTAATTATTAGTTTTTCTTTTTTGAATAATTTGTCTGTTCTTTTTTGTCAACAATAATTTGTATGTTCAGAAACACATTTACGTTTGTGTTGCTCTCTGTTTCTATTATTAGGAGTATTATTTTTCTCAATAACATGCAATATAAGGCGGTGACATATCAATGACATTAAGTTAATGTCATTAACACAAACCATTGTATTACAAATCATGAATTTAATTCTATTAAAATATATGTACTTGAAGGTTTTAATATGACTTTCTATTTTTTTCTATGAGTTTGTTTTATCTTATATTGATACTATATAGTTTTGAAAAAAAAAACATATTCCTCTTACAGCAAGTAATTCATACTAATTGACTATAATTGCATGTCTGCGTTTTGAATAGCAAAAGAAAATAACATCTACAAATGTATACGTTCATACTAAATTTGGGGAACTAAGATTAGAGTCCTCTCATTTTTATTTTTTTATTATGATAGTGAAGTTTTGAATAGTAAAAGAAAATAATTTCTAAAAGTTTTTGGAAAACAGAAATCTAGTAAACGATTTTTTCGATACAAAAAGAGTGTGAAGTAATAAACCAAGGTGGTAAAAAACTAAAAACTATATACAGTCAGCTTTATTCTATAGGCCAATTTTGAGATTAGTTTTGGACTTCTGGCATTTTCCACCTATTAATAAAAAAATATATATACTACAGTCAGATTGAGACTTTTCCCTATATGGTAACGTGTCTCATTAGATGGTTTTAAATTAATTAACTCACATAAATTAATTACTTTTTTTTATTTTTCTTTAATAAATCAATAACTTGATCAAAACAGACATTTATATCAATTCTAAGACTTTAGGTAAGCATATATATTTCTATTTTATTTCATTACGAGCTTGTTCCACACCCAGGGGAGTCACATCTATGCAGAATACAATTCCACTGAATATCGTAATGACATATATTTGTCCTTTGACTTTTATATATAAGAATCGGCCTATTATTATGAAAGCAAAAAAGAAAAATACGATTTGAATTTGATCATATATGATATTGTGGACTATATATAGCATGGTGCATGCATATGTAGACGTTAGGTACTTATCAGGTCATTTTAGGTAATTAATATATATATATATATATATATATATATATATATATTTGCAATTATTAGATAAAGCTATATATTATTTGCATTTGGTTAAATAATAAATGTTGTAGAGAATAATCTAGAGCATAGCAAGTTGAAACATTATAAAGCAATTTTTATATACAATCAACAAATCTGTTATAAAAATTAGAATGTCAATTTATATATAGTGTTTATTTTTAATGATTTCTGACTTTCAAATCAGCATTTTGATGATGAGATTAGTCGGAGAAAAATGAGTTATAGACAAAGAAAAAAATAATATAAAAGAAATAAGATATCATTCACCATTATATATTTCGTAAAATATGATCAATGTGATTTTTCTCTGATGAAAATATGTTGTATTTGTATATATATATGCTATCGAAATCAAATTAATATGATATAAGGATCTATGTTTTTTAATTTACCATGAAAGATAAATTATAAAAATTTATGACGTAAAGTCGGATATGAGATTTAGATCACGAATCGCATTACGGGGACTTGCACAAAGACATGTTTATCCAACTGTGGATCAGTGGATGGTTGTCATATTAGGCAAACATGTCATGCTTATCCTAAACCTAAAACAAATGACGTATATATTTTTAATGATATATACATGTTGCAGATGATGTACGTTTTTTCATTTTTTTTAGAATCTCTTACAAGTTGAATGTGCTATATGAGTTGAACTTAATCATGTTGCTTCTTGCAAAATAATGGAATCCAGATCTAGTGTTTCTCAAGAATTCATGCCTATATTAGAGAATATTTTAGCAACGTTTTACTATAGGTTTTTGGATTAGCATACGTACATATTTGTTTGCCATTCGGTGATAGCGTTGCGAGGTTGATTACTAGAGTAGACAAAAATTTTGTAGAGTAGGTCCAAAAATATTTTTTGGCAATTAGTAGACTAAAAAATGTAATAATTAACGGTAAGTATACGTGTTAAGACAAAACTCGTTTGAAATTAATGCGATTGACCCGAAAGATGAACCTGAATTTTAAATCTGTCGCCGCGAGATATTTTGATAGGAACATATAATTTAAAATATAGAGGTGGATGGTGTAATTGGTATGAATACAGATATGAAAAATCTGGACTCAACCTAACATGGCCAAACACAAGAAGACAAGCATCGACGCTTACGAATATTTTAGTTTCTTTATCACGATTTGTTTTGTTCAACGTTCGAAGCATCCAATGAACTTTCTAAAAAAGCTATAATTGTAAATTTGTAAAATCATAAGCGTCGCTCATCATCGCATGCGAGAAAACTATTCGTAACTACAGTACAAAAAAAAAACGAAATCCAGCGTTGTGGTTTCTCATCATCGTCTATGAGAAATAGCTAGAAACCAAACAAGAAATTGACATTATAAAAACTTTGAAATGTCTAAAATTATATGATGCAATTAGCTGTCATAAGAAATATACATGAAATGCGACAGCGAAATAAAATTATACTCTTCTCTTATATCAATTAGATCGTCTTATTATTTTAAGTTCTTCTATCAAAAAATATTGTACTGAAAACAAAGACCAATTTTTGTTGGTTTTGAGGTCATTCTATGGCAAAAATGTAAACGATTTGTGGAGAAGATTTTGACATTGTAGACATATTAAGAGAAACTTTAAAATATTTTAGAATGGATCTTAATTCATTTGTAGGAAGAATTTTGAAAAAGAAAAAAAGTTAGAAAAACCTTTCTAAGATATTTTAGTGATATTTTTAAATATATTTAAAAAAATTTGGTATATCATAAAAATAACCAAACCATAAAGTGATGTTTTACGGAAATTTCTCTAAAAAAATACTTCTCTTTTATATATTTTGGATATCATCGAAGAGACATACAAAATAATATCACGATCATCATAAATAGTGTATTACTTCCTTTATGTCAACTCGTCCATAAAATCCCTATGTGCTTTTTTCAAAATTTGCAGTTTGTACGAAATTCTTTACATTGTGTTCTATTTATTCGTCGACATATACATCTACGAACAAGACGAAAACTCTAAAATTAAAAGTAAACGTTAAACAGTAAACAAATATCAATATTCCTTTTGTGATATAATAAACAATTATCTAACAACTTCAAAATTTGCTTTAAAAGTCTTAACAGGTTAAACAAGAGCAGTAATACTAATAGTTGTTGAGACAAAAAGGACGAAATAATGAATTGAAAACAGAAGAATTGCATGTGATTTTTAAAAGAAGAAAGTAATAAAAATAGGGGATGATGTGGTTGTCACGTAACGCACATCGAGACAAGCCAAAAAAAAAAGTGGTGTGTGTGTGGCCCTTCTTCTGTTCTCTTCTACCTTTTTTATTTGTCCCTCTCCTTGCCGTACTCCTCGTTGCTAAGTATCAAAGATCTAATTACCTTCTTTAATTATCTTTTTAAGCTATCATTAACCTAGTTTTCCTTTTATTAGTTAACTCTCTGCATGGATCTGATTCGTTCCCCATACACCACACGAAGAATCGATCCTATCCCCGATGACCCATCTCTAAAAAATCAACACATGTATTTTTCTTTTTTATCATAGTGATTTTCAATCTTTGAGCTTATGGATTCGCAATTCAAGACTGCATAGTGGATCTTTGTCAGCACAACAGTTGAGCTTATGATTAGACGCGAATCTACAAAACTATCGACATTTATTTCTCGAGTTAAGGTTGTAATGATAATACAATACTTTTAAATTGAGTTATATAACGAGCACTATGTATAATTAAATGCAGAAAGTATATATTTAAATAACAGGGAGGTTGCACTTCAAATAAAATAAAAACATAATAATAGGGAAAATAGAACTGTTTAAGAGAATAATACTTTTACGTTTGCCTTTACTCGGGCCCTAGCCATTATTACCTCTTCAAATTCACCAAAAAGAAACTTATAAGATTTTTTTTTTCTTATTTTTTAATATTTTTTAATTTCTATCATTTGTCAATGTCACATCACCTATCATCTATCAAACTATATCTCTCTTTTTCCACCTCTCGTCCTTTATTTATTCATCACTTTCATCATTCATTCATGGATCTCTGCCCTCATTCTCTATTTTCTTCTATATATCTCTCTAGTCAACCAAAAATTGCCTTAAGGAAACCAAAAGAGAAATCAAATTGAAAAGGATGTAACATTTTGTTTTTTTAATCGGGGCCAAAACCAGCACGACGGGCTTCTTGTGTTTTTTTTTTTCTAAAGAATATTTAATATCATATTTTTCAAAAAAAAGTAAAATAGTGATTGTCGATTGTTTGACAAAAAAAAATTAATTGAACTAAAACAGTGGGTCAATATGGTCACAGCCTCCCATTTTTGAATATAAGCTTATAGATTTCAACATTTCAATACACTGAAATAATGTTTAAACCAATTCATATTTTTTACATAGATATATTTCAAAACATCTGGTTTTATAAACTAACTTGGTATTAAGATTAATATAGAAAGTTTTAGAAGATAGACTAACCCAAACCAAAAAAAACTGGAAAGACAGATAAAATTATATCAGTTACCATAGTGGAAAGTTTAATTTGTTTGATGATTCATGCATTTGATTTATTGTTTCGAGTCTTTGCATAAATAATCTTTATAGCTATGTGTTATTGCCACAATATCATGGCAAAAAGATTTGAATTGGGGTTAGACTAGTAATATTTGGGGTGCTTCTTCTAATCTTCTACCGGTAAAGCTTGGTTGTGTCAAAATGTATAGTTTCGGAACAAATCTTTTTTTTTAAAATTTTTAAAACCCCATTATTCATAATGAAGCTATGGTTTCTAAAGATTAATGGGCTTCGAATATCTTCATAAATAAATCATTATGTATTATCTACTACTCCATTAATCATATGGGACGAAGATATTATTTGCATTTTACGTTTTTGTTTGGTGTACTTAAGAAAAAAGCCTTGGACATCTCTGTTTCAGAGCAGTAAGTCTCATGATCTTGAAAAGGAATCTTCAAGAAGCACCGAGTAAGACAAGTGTCCTATGAATGATTGATACATGTCAAAATTGTTTCAAACATACAGAATCTTGAGCTCTTATATGTTTTTGTTTTCTTTTAGAATTTTATGTGTCAAGGATAATGAACACATGTTGTGGTGGACTCATATTGAGTGGCCATGAATGATATGGTCAAGTAAGATAGGGATAGTGTATGGACCGGTAAGTACTGTTAGGTTGACTTGTTTTCACTAGAAAACGTACTATCTTCCAATCCGTCGGTCCCTTAGTTTAACTTCAAACCACCAAACCAACATATGAAACTTATTCAGTTTTTTACCTTTTTGTCAAAAATTGAGTTTGATCAATGGTGGAAATCTCTCAAACTCATCTTAGTACTTAGTATATATCTGTGTGATCTTTCCATTTTCAAATTGCTTGTTTTCATTCCAAAACATTTTTTTTTTTTTTCCAAAAACAAAAACCATAATGTAATCAAGATACTACTAAAAGACTCCCAAACTCGACTAATAAACAAAGTACGGAAAAAAGAAAGATTTACAATCGATAAAGAAACACCACATCTAAACAGAAGATTCTCATCCCACTAAGAAGTTGTAAGCTTTGTCCGGTCTAAGGCTTCCCCAAGGGCTGGCCTAGGATCGTGGACGCTCATTGCAACTCCAAGACCAGTTTGAACTCGTTTCTTCACCAAACCTTAACCAAGACAATTTCTTCTGGAACAACAGTCTCAAATGGCCCAACTACATCTGATAAGCCCATTAAGTATTATAAGCCCGTTTACGATAAATACTATGTTCAATTTACAGTAATACCCTTAACCGTCTTCCTCGTGCTAGAATCTTCTTCATAATTTTTAATTCATCCTCCATTAGAATCCCTTAGGGTTTTTTTCTTCATACAATCAGACTCAGCGAATCGACGAAGAGACTTCTACGAGTGGATGATGAGTTACGAAGGTAACGGAGATGGCGTCGCTGTCTCCACCGCAATCAACAACAACGAGGACTACATAGCTCTGAAGAGTTCGCCTTTTCAGTCCCTTGGTGGCGAGGATGGTCACCAAGACTCCAAGTCTCGAGTATGTACACTTAATCCTTTAGATATCCTTCTCTTCGATTCTGTAGCTTCCGGGCTTCTGTTATGTTCGGACGGGTAGTCATAATAGTTGTAATTTGGTACAAAATTTCATGTTCTGCCTCTTCTGTTTTGTTGAAATCTGGATTTGATACTGTGATTTAAGGGTGTTTTCTGAATTTAGGCGATGGTTTAGCTTTGTAAAGAGTTGAATTTGAGTATTTATGCATTGGTTTGAGCCTCTGGCTTTATAGACATTATAGTATCATATCATGTCAAGTGCTCCAATATGCTCTTTAGAGTGATATTATAATACATTTTGACATTTGTTTCCAGGAGGAATCTGATGATCTTGAAAAGGATTCTTCAAGAAGCAAGGAGAAAGACAAGGAAAATGGACGTGACAAAGACAGAGACAAAGATAAGGATCGTGAAAGGGAGAAGAGCAGAGACAGAGATAGGGAGAAGAGCAGAGATAGAGATAGGGAGAAGAGTAAGGATAGGGAACGAGACCGCCATCATAGAGATCGTCATAGGGACCGTAGCAGAGAACGTAGTGAGAAAAGGGAACGTGAGAGAGATGATTTGGATGATGATCATCATCTTCATCGCAGAAGTCGAGACCGTGACAGGTACTGACAGTCTGTTGTAAATTTCTTTTCAGGTTTTAGATTGTTTTATTTTTAATGTTGATGGTGTCATCATTTATTTATAGGAGGTCTCGCGATCGAGACAGAGAGGAGAGGCACAGGCGACGGTCACGCTCTCGGTCAAGGAGCCGCTCTGAACGTAGGTCAAGGTCAGAACATAGGCATAGGTCTGAACATAGATCACGTTCTCGCTCACGATCACGGTCAAGATCAAAGAGGTACCTGGTTTCTCTGTTATTTTTATTTGTTATAACAAATTCATTTTGTGGCGACGTTGCAATGTCATACATATCATATCAAATAAACTGTATAAGCTGTATTGGTCTAGAGAAAAACTATATTCTTGAGGTTTATTTGCAGTTGTATTATCATATTTGGGAATATACTTATGTACTAACACATATTTAGTGTGATCTGGGTTGTTGTGTTTCTTAGGTTTAGTTGAGGCATTATTTTTTCGTAGTTGCTTCGCTGATATCTCATCGCTTATTTTTTGCTCTTTCAGCAAGAGGGTAAGTGGATTTGACATGGCGCCCCCTGCTTCTGCAATGTTAGCTGCTACTGCTGTTGCTGCAGCAGGTATATGCTTCATCATCTACTCAACATTATTATGTTTCTTAACTGCTTGTTGTTTTTGGTTTTACGTAGTTTGGAAAGATCATAAACAATTACACGCTGTGATTTTGGTAAGCTGCGTTTATTGACTCGTGAACAGAGGACTTTAAAGTCTTACTTTCTTCATAGGATGTCTTGTTATTTTTGTTGCCTGGTGAAGTGGTTTTGGAACTGAGAAGTTTTTTGCTTTGTTTTTTTTTGGTGGTGTTTGTTTGTTTCTGTGTCTTGTCTTTTTGTAGTAAGAAGGCTGTGTTGGGTTAGTTGCCCCATTATGCTGACAATGAGCCGGCCTCTCTAGCTTTAATTGTACAAGGAGGAATCAGTGCAACGGTTGTCATGGGTATTTTTCATCTTCAACTGGCAACTATATGCCTGTTTTCTAGCCTTACAAATTTTGACAACTCGAAACGAATACAGCCTTAGACATTTCATCTTAATATTCATAAGTTGTTGGGATATTTTTGCTGGTAGGAAACTGTTATTTGTAGCTTTGTACTTATTGGTAGGTCTACTCCTCCGGGAAACATAATAATGGTCTAAAAAACATTAAATGACACGTACCACTTTACCTAGCAGGCCAGGTTCCTAGTGTCCCAGCTACTGCTACTATTCCAGGGATGTTCACCAACATGTTCCCCATGGTCCCTGGTCAGGTATAAATCCGTACTTTTTGCTTTTCTTTGTTATTTAGATGTTCCACTTTTCTTCTGTTTGATGCGAACATGCTCATAACTTCTCATATTTTCATTTCATCTAGCAACTTGGCGCTCTTCCTGTAATGCCAGTTCAGGCAATGACTCAGCAGGTAAGATCTATCAGTCTATCTTATTCTTAGCTTCCTCACCGTTTGTCATGATTCCTCTCCTAAAATGTATTATGATCGTAGGCAACTAGGCATGCTCGGCGAGTCTATGTTGGTGGCCTTCCACCAACTGCAAATGAACAGGTTCGTTATTATATGTTTTGTTTTAAGGCTTTGTGACTTTTTGTTTATAATGGTCTAGCTAAGACATTGGCAATATCCATTTTATGAATTACTAAGAATGGGTTTCCATGTTCTAGTCGGTGGCAACGTTCTTTAGCCAAGTGATGTCGGCCATTGGGGGAAACACCGCTGGGCCAGGTAATGAAAAGTTCTTTTTTTTTTGTTCAAGGTTACTGCCATGTCTAGAACGCTCATCCTTTTTAGGATTTCTTATGCATAGGTGATGCAGTGGTCAATGTTTATATAAACCATGAAAAGAAGTTCGCTTTTGTGGAGATGAGATCTGTTGAGGAGGCTAGTAACGCAATGGCATTAGACGGCATTATACTAGAGGTGATTCATTATCTCTTGTAAAATTTGGCCTTTATTAGTTACAATCTGTATTGTGTGTACTGAATTCATAGCTTTGAGCATCTCCAGGGAGTTCCTGTAAAGGTGAGGAGGCCAACTGACTATAACCCGTCCCTTGCTGCAACTCTTGGTCCGAGCCAGCCTAATCCCAGCCTCAACTTGGCAGCTGTTGGATTGTCTTCGGGGTCTACTGGTGGGCTTGAGGGTCCTGACCGCATTTTTGTGGGCGGGCTTCCTTATTACTTCTCAGAGACACAGATCAGGGAGCTTTTAGAGTCTTTTGGGCCCCTAAGAGGTTTCAACTTGGTCAAAGACAGGGAAACTGGAAATTCGAAGGGATATGCGTTCTGTGTTTACCAAGATCCTTCAGTAACAGATATTGCATGTGCTGCTCTAAACGGAATTAAGATGGGCGATAAGACACTTACAGTTAGGCGTGCAATCCAGGGAGCAGTTCAACCTAAACCCGAGCAAGAAGAAATCTTACTACATGCCCAACAACAGATTGCTTTTCAGGTGAATGATTCAAATTCATTTGCTTGATTGTCTGTTTTCGTTATAGTTCGTTTCTGTAAATCGTTTTGCATTCATTCTATCTAGAAGATGACTAATTAAATCTTATTGTAGCAGAGGCTTATGTTACAACCAGGAGGTACTCCCACCAAGATTGTCTGTTTGACTCAAGTGGTTACAGCTGATGATCTTAAAGACGATGAAGAATATGCAGACATAATGGAGGACATGAGAACAGAAGGTGGAAAATTCGGTAAGCAATTCGACGACATTTTACCATAGCACATACTGAGGCTTTTTTACATGGTCCAAATCAACTTATATAATTCTTTGTTGTGTCTGTGCAGGTAATTTGGTGAACGTTGTGATTCCAAGGCCTAATCCAGATCATGATCCAACACCAGGAGTTGGAAAGGTTCGGTTTCATTTCCCAGAGACAAGGCAACGTCTAGTAAATTCATATATAAATGCATACTCTAATGATAATCTATATTAATGCAGGTATTCTTGGAGTATGCGGATGTGGATGGCTCATCAAAGGCCAGATTGGGGATGAACGGAAGAAAATTTGGAGGAAACCAAGTGGTGGCTGTGTATTACCCTGAAAACAAGTATGCGCAAGGCGACTACGAAGATTGAGCTATCTAAGTAACGTTTTCTTCTTAAGTTTTAGTTTGGATATCTTAGCAACAAACAAGTTTGGATGTTTTTTTTTTTTTTTGTTTACATGTTAAGGTCTCTCTACTAAAGAGAGGTATTTGTTTGTCTAGAAAATGACTTCAAGAGTATGAATGAATGTAGTACTTATTCCAGGCACCAATCAATCGTGTGCTTTTTGGTTTCATTAATTACTTAAGTTTATTGTTTTTGTCTAACAAGTTAAAAGATCTAACAACAAATTATATACAAAATGCATAGCAGAAACCATCAAAAAAAGTTAACAAGTCCACTCCATTTGCTCAAACATTCACCTAGATTTTAACATGTGGTACACCATGGGTCTATATTTTTTTTAATTTTTTAATTTTATTTGAAATTTAAGTTTGTTTTTTTCTAATTTGTCTTAAATCCTTCATGGGCAAATCTCAAATAGTCTAAATCGATCTGCTTTCTCCTTTTGCTTTATTGTCCAACACAAATTGCTAATAGAATATAAGTAAGTTCAAAATAATATAGATTGTAACATGTTATCTTTACGTTTAAACAACATTTAATAAATCACCGGTCATAAGTTAAAAACTATTGGTATGAAATCCAAATATCGGATTTCACTTTGGTTTAAATTTGAATTATTATGCGTATGTAACATAGACATATCTACTTTGGGATGAGAAGGGATCATGTCCCATTCCATCCCCTCTCATCCTATATCCATCAGAATTTTTCTATATTATTGTAACGCTTCGATTGTCACTATTCTTAGTGGGCCCATGTCCACTCTTGGCCCGTGGGTCTATCCATATCCTATGACTGATTTGCTATGCCCGGAAAGCTTTAAAAATTGTTTACTGTCCCTAAAAATCACCACATGATATTTTCCTGTGTTTTGTCTCCACTCGCACAGTTCTGACAATCACTTTTTGGAAGTTCACCCATCTTGAAACTATTCCAACTCAAACATACCAAGCATACTTAACTTTGAAGTTCTCTCAGGACCCTTGACCGAAAAAATAACTGTACTTTGGTGACATGGGTGGCGTAAACCGCTCCGCAAACCGAGATGTCACAATGATGAACGTTCTCTTTTAAATAATTACTTGTTAGACAATATTTTTAATAGAGCTGGGTAAAAAATTTAGACGGGATACCCAAATTTTTTTTGAATATTTAATTTTTATTTAGTTATTTGGAATTATCAAAAAAGAATTACAATTTTAACAAACTATCTAACATTTTTTAAAATACTAAAATTCTGAAAGTACCCATTCCAAAGTGGAGAATTACTTCACAAAATATATAAAGTCTCCATTTGAATATTTAGGACGAGAGGGGATGGAATGGGACATGATCCCTTCCCATCCCAAAGTAGATACATCTATGTTACATACGCATAATAATCCAAATTTAAACCAAACTGAAATCCGATATTTGGATTTCATACCAATAATATACAAATACTTACATTATATATTTAAAAAAAATATAATTATATGAAAATATTTTGCCCGTGTTGTAGCACGTAAGTGCGGGGAAGTTTTTATTAGTTATATTTTTTGTGTATAATTCATATAATTATATTGTTGTTAATAGGTTTGGTTTGTTTCTGTGTTCGTAGAAAGTGTTTTTGTAATAACATATTTTTAATTATCATTTTGGAGAAGTAATGTTTGTGGTTTGTATTGATAATGCATATTGTATATAACCATATCCAAAGAAAGAAATATGACAAATACGATAGAGAATTAAGTTTTTAACTTATGACCGGTGATTTATTAAATGCTGTTTATACGTAAATATAACATGTTACAATCTATTTTATGTTTAACATAAGTTAAAAACTTAATTCTCTATCTTAAATATAACACGTAAATAAAATCCTATTTGACACCAAAATAACACTCTTATGACCGGTCATTTATTAAATGCTGTTTAAATATAGAAAGAGTGATTCAAATTAATGATATAGCATTCAAATTAATAATACAATTAATTACAATGACATTGTGTGTAAATAAGTCTGAATTCCAAGCTTTTTTCTGAAAAATGCTGTGAAAATAATAAGGTAAGATAGATAGATGTTCAGCTTCTACTTTGGTACATGTCATCTCGTATAATAAATAAATAAAGAAGGATCAGTTAAACAAGTAGCACCAGTGGTCTAGTGGTAGAATAGTACCCTGCCACGGTACAGACCCGGGTTCGATTCCCGGCTGGTGCATTTGAGCTGTGAAGAAATTGGCAAGCGTTGGTTGGGTCCTTCGTATTCTTCTGAATTCTCAGATGATAGCCTCGACTCTGAGCTCTATTTTTTTCTTTCCTAATGCATGAGTTTTATAGTTGCCACTTGCCGACCTAGTAATTCAATATCCGATATTCCGATTATAGCAAGACATCAGAATATGCTAATAGTAACAGCTTGTGAGACGTGGTGGGGGTTGCTTTTGGGGCTGTAACTATCCTGGTATCCCAGCAAAGGGTTCTAGGGCCAACTCTATTTATCTTGACACATTGTCTCCTTTGGTCACAAATATAGAACGTTTTAAGGTTTCTTTGTTTGTTTTAATTTATTAGATTTTCTACTTATAGTTTCTATTAATTTAATAGCTTATAACTATTTGAATAAGTGAGTATTTTTTCTATTGGTTGAATTTTATAAATAATAGAAGATTTATTATTATCTTTGTCCTTCTAACCAAAAAAACTATTGAAATGGATTGGGTTACGTGTAATCCATAAGTTACATCAATCTCTAGAGATAGATACAAGTTTACCCAAAAAAATGTCTTAAAATTGAATTTTTACTGAGACTTATGGCTGAGATTAAGGATAGGTGACACTTTGGATGGTATAGTTACATATATATATGTATTATCCGGACACAAACCAAAATTCATATTCAAGAGAACACAACATGAGTTCCTCAAATCCTCTTTCCCTCTCTCCAACGGAATCACACAAAACAGTACCAAACCACCACGACGAGGCTGAGACAGAGCCAACAAAGTTCAAGAAGAATCAGAAACGGTACCAAGACCTAATTGCCACCTTTCCTCACATGAAAGGTTGGAGACCGAAAGCTCCGTTGATTAAGTACCGTGGCTGCTGGTTCGTACAGCGTCTTCTGGAAGGTTGCCTTTATGCGCAAGAGTTCTTCCAAGCGCGGTCCATTGACTTCCTCATTTGTAGCTCCGCAAAGACAGGTACCACATGGCTCAAGGCTCTAACTTTCGCCATCATCAATCGATCTCGCTTGGACGATCACTCCAACCCTCTACTAAAATGTAACCCTCATGAGCTTGTTCCTTTCATTGAGATCGAATTTGCTTTCTTCCCTCAAGTTGATGTCATCAAAAACAAAGGAAACACTCTATTTTCAACTCATGTACAGCACGGGTTATTACCGGACTCTGTTGCGAAATCTGGTTGTAAGATGGTTTACATATGGAGAGACCCGAAGGACACTTTCATCTCCATGTGGACTTTCTTCCAAAAGCAAAGGTCAGACTTAGGCCCTCTCATTACTCTTGAGGAGTCTTTTGATATGTTTTGTCATGGTGTTTCTGTGTATGGTCCTTATCTAGATCATGTCATGGGGTATTGGAAAGCTTACCAAGAGAATCCAGATCAGATTCTGTTCCTCAAGTACGAGACAATGAGAGCTGATCCATTGCCGTATGTGAAGAGATTGGCTCAGTTTATGGGATATGGATTCACAGCTGAGGAAGAGAAGAAAGGAGTTGTTGAAAAAGTTGTGAATCTTTGCAGTTTTGAAACGTTAAAGAGTCTTGAAGTTAATGAAGGGGAGAAAATCAGAGAAGACATTCCTTTGGCTCATTTCTCGAACAGTGCTTATTTCAGGAAGGGGAAGGTCGGAGATTGGCACAACTACCTGACTCCGGAGATGGCAGCTCGAATCGATGGACTGATGTATGAGAAATTTAAGGGCTCTGGCTTGCTTGAACATGATACATGATCTGGTCGTGTTCTGGGCTATGACTGATCATTATTAGGTTTTTTTTTGTTTGTTTTCTACGTTTGATTCTACATGTCTGTTAAGTTATTTATCGTCATCAATATATAATATTGTTTCTGTTATGACCAAAAGTACTGTTTCTATAAACAAAGGAATTGGTTATCTTTGAATGCGTGTGCAACTCTTGATTATTAATAGAGAAGCACTCTCACAAAAAAAAAGTTGATGTGTCGCGCTCACAGAGCTCATGTACTTTTTTTTAATAAATACATTTATTTCTTATTATTATTTACATAAATATGCCATTGAAATATTAGTCAATGTTTTTTCTATTAGTTTTCTAAAATGAAAGATTTATTCAACTATTAAATCTAAAAATATATTTAATTATCATTTTCATAACCTATTTACTTATTAAAAATAATAAACGCAAATTTGAAAAAACAAAAAAAACTTTACTTATATATTTTGTTTTATACCAACAAATCTTAAATCTCAAATAACAATTTTGCTCATAACATTTTATTTAAAATAATTTATTTTGTTTGGTACCTAGTACTGTTTATACACAATGTTGTGGTAGCTTTGTATACAACTTTCTCCGGATAGGCAAATTATTAAAGCAATTAGGATTATAAAGGCTGTGAATATATAAGTATGGACTAAAGGCTGGCTACGTGTACGGTGTACCTAAGAAGGTTATGAGAAAAGGTTGCTTAACCGATCAAAAAGTCTTAGGGAGAAGTTTGTCTTACCGTTACATGGTCTCGGTTTCATAATTAGTTAATTACATGTTAAGGTCTTTCTACCAAATGGAGATATTTGTTTCATTGTTTGTCTATAAAATGAATGCATTAGTATCTTTGTTTCAAAGATCGCTAAGCGCCAGTCGGGCAGGCACCGATTAATCGGATTAAAATCAAAGTTTAAGGGGAGAATATTTTTTAAAGCTATTTTAATGTTTTAAAATATATTAATCTATTATAATTAAAAAATTTATATAATATTTTTATTAAAAATTGTAGTTAACACATAAAAACGTATTTTTAAGACAAAATTATGATTTTTATTCAAATTTTGAAAATAAGTTATTGTAAAACATCACATATTCTCAATCCAAATATCTAAATAACAAAAATATTTTTTTTTAATACTTACAATCTAAAATTAATCCGGGTATGCAATATTAGGTGAGGAATATTAAGAAGTAATCGAATTCGGCGAAAAGTAATCGAGTGACTGTTTTTTTTACAATTAGTAATTAATCGAAACGAATAGGGTGGGTAGAGCGAATAAGCGGGTAATAATTTTAAATTTTTTAAAATATATATACATTATGAATGAATGTGTTTTTGGTTTCATTACTAACGTTTTTTATTTTTGTCTTACAACTTAAAAGACCAAAACACATCAAATTCTATACACAATCAAAAGCTTATTATATTTGGTTTTCTTTACTTCCACTGTGAGGGTTAATTATGGAATAAATAAACAAAAAAGAAACAAGAAACAAGTAGCACTAGGCGTGGTAGGTTAGTAATCTGCCACAGTTGAAGGCCCGGGTTCGAATCGTGGCTGGTGCAGAGCTGTGAGGAAAATGGCTTCAGCGTTGGTTGGGTCCTTCGTATTCCTCTGATTTATCAGATGAGATATGGCCTTGTCTGAGCTCTTCTTTTCTTTCTTTTTTCTTTTCTTTTTACGTGGCTTGCATGAATGGTTTTACTTAACTGGAAACTTGCTTCTCAAGACATCAGTATATAATTAAACAACTCATCTCTCTCGATAGATGGTCCAGGGGTGTTCCGGTGGTTTTTATGAGCAAGCCCCTGCTTTATAACGTTGGTTAGCTTAGTAATCTGATTTGACTCTCACATAGAGATCAATATCTGATTCTTTATAATATATCTACTATCTCAATATGGTGTTAACACATGTTACATGTATGAAGATACGTTACCCAATCTCTTAGAGATAAGCTTACCCAATAGATTTCCTGGAATTCAAGATTTCCTCAGATCTAATTGCTGAGATTAAAGGATAGGCGGCATTTTCGATGGCTTACTTACGTACGTTACAATATTTATTCATTAATATAAGTGGTAAAAGTAGTTTCAAGACTAAACCCAAACCAAATCTTGTCGGCACACAGACCAGACCAGCATTCATCTTCAACATAACACAACATTAGTTTCTCAAATCCTCTTTCTCTATCTGCAATGGAATCACACACTACTATCCCGAGCCACCACAAGGTCCACACAGAGCCAACAGAGTTCGAGAAGAATCAGAAACGGTACCAAGACTTAATTGCCACCTTTCCTCACACGAAAGGCTGGAAAGCGAAAAGTTCAATGATCGAGTATGGTGGTCACTGGTTCGTACAACCTCATCTCGAAGGTTGCCTTTACGCTCAAGAGTTCTTCCAAGCGCGATCCATTGACTTCTTCATTTGTAGCTCCCCCAAGACAGGTACCACTTGGCTCAAGGCTCTAACTTTCGCCATTGTCAATCGAACTCGCTTCGAGGATTCTTTAAACCCTCTCCTAAAACGTAACCCTCATGAGCTTGTTCCTTACATTGAGAGCGAATTTACTTTCTTTCCTCAAGTTGATGTTATCAGAGACAAAACAAACACTCTGTTTTGCACTCATATCCCACACGGGTTACTACCAAAATCTGTAGCCAAATCGGGTTGTAAGATGGTTTACATATGGAGAGACCCAAAGGACACTTTCATCTCTATGTGGACTTTCTTCCAAAACCAGAGGTTAGACTTTGGCCCTCTCACTACTCTTGAGGAGTCTTTTGATATGTTTTGTCAAGGTGTTTCTGTGTATGGTCCTTATCTAGACCATGTTTTGGGGTATTGGAAAGCTTACCAAGAGAATCCAGATCATGTTTTGTTCCTCAAGTACGAGAAAATGAGAGCTGATCCATTTCCGTATGTGAAGAGATTGGCTCAGTTTATGGGGTATGGATTCACAGAAGAGGAAGAGAAGAGGGGTGTTGTTGAGAAAGTTGTGAATATGTCCAGTTTCGAGACGTTGAAGAATCTTCAAGTGAACCAAGGGGAGAACATCAGAGAGGATATTTCTCGTGTTCATTTTTCTAACAGTGCCTTTTTCAGAAAGGGGAAGGTCGGAGATTGGCACAACTATCTGACTCAGGATATGGCAGCAAGAATCGATGCACTGATGCATGAGAAATTTAAGGGCTCTGGTTTGCTTGAACATGATATATGATCGGGTCTGTATTCAGGGCAATGACTCATCCTTCTATGCCTTCGTTTTCTCAGTTTTAACTATATGGGTTAAGTTATTAATTGGTAAGAATAAATCTCGTTTCTGCTTTGTCCAAATGTACTGCTTTAATAAACAAACTACTTTGGTTTTGTATCCATTATTCATGTTTGATAAATTGATGTGTTTGAAAAGTCTTGATTCTTTGCAAAATAGTATCTTTCTCTTGTTATATAAATAACGTTTTTAAATTTTAACTAATAGATGGTCCTTTGTACAGTTCCTTAAATTATTACTGACAACACCTTAAGAAATAATTGATACTTACAGACGGATACAAAGGAGTTTGTTTCATTTGAGTTGGTGTACATTCTTTGCTCTCAAAATGGTAAAACGGATAATTTAGCACGACGAGTTTGTACTGTTCCTAACAATGTTCCTTCGTTTTGGCTTGTATAAGTCATTCTTGTATGCTGTTGACAAAGAAAAAAAAATAAAAAGAAATAATTGATACTAAAAGCGACAAAGAAACCATTATTATTATTTTTGTTATTTTATGTATATCGGTTTCAATCAAACTGAACAAGATTCTTGTTTTAGTTTAGTACGTAGCTTCATTCCGAACCAACAAAATTATATAAAAAAGAAATCCTAAAACAAAATGATTTGTGTAGATTGATCGAATCAGAATGGATCAATGTGGAAATCAGTAAAAAAATCATCGATGTGTAGATTATCCTCCTCGTTCTTTAACAAACTCGCAGAAGCAGAAGTTTCGCCTTGTTCGTATTTGTGAATTTGATTTCTGTCTTCGTTGCCAAGCCGAAGAACCTCCTTCCCCTCCTCTTGATGAATCATTAAATTCTTACCTCTTTGATTGCTCTTCACGGCATCATCTAACCGGAGCCTCGCATAGTTCAACATACTAGAAACAGCATCGACCGCCTCGTTCAACTCGTCCACGTTCTCTGATACGTCAAAACCTTTGTCTTCCCACCAAAACCCTAACCGTGATGAACTGTTGTTCTCTAATTGGTTTGCCGGAGGCTGGCCGTTGAGCAGAGTAGAGACAACGTGATCAACAGAGGGATGGCCTAACGAGTAGAATGAGGCGTGAGAGTTGGCAGTAAGAGGAGTCGCTAAGATTGCGATTCGAGTTGCTGGAGAGAGAAGACAGAGCTTTGAAGCTTTACGGAAGATACCTTCTTTGCGTTTTGTGAAAGCAACCGTTTTCCTATCTTTTCTTTCGATGTTCTCAATCTCGATCTTACGTTTTGTGCCTCCCATATTTGCGATTCTAAGAAAAGAAACACAATTACAAACACATACAGAGCTTGTTCGCATCGTCCTCTTTATACGAGTGCACTCTTTTCATCTCCCATATTTACTGATTTGATTCTCTATTCGGAAATTTTCCATAATCGGATGTTTCCTAATTTATTACCTTTTTTACTATTTTGATAAATACACAAGCGTAGTCTTTTCTATTTATTGTTTTCCCTTTTTTACTTTACCTCGGGAAAAAGTAAAAAACAAAACCAACACTTACCTTAGAGACGGTTTCTTGCAGGCCAAGAAACACTCTAATCTGTTCGGCAGAATCTGATAGCTCATGGGACATGGTGGCTTAGGTATAAAGATTTGCTTAACCTAACCCTAGATTACAACCCGGTCCACAATCTCTCTCTGGCTAAGGAACTATAGGCAAATCTGTTGCTTGACAGGTGGTCTAGTTACCTCGCGGACAAATGGGAATTAGGAGCGTGCCATTTACAACAAAATTATATAATCACAATTTTGGAAAGGTAGATATTTTCTATAGCTTATTTTCTTTCGGTAGCCTGTTGTAAAGCTTATTAACCGTGTTACTTTTTGTTCTTCAATGCCTTTTTGTGGGACTTACTCGCACTCCAATCGGGATCATCATCGTCTGCTACATTCGGACAAATGTTCTCGTCTCTTCTCCTCTTCCCTGAACCAGGACCTGTTCTATTGTGGTCATTGATGGTTGATTGTATGGTTTCCAATAACCGATCTCCGTACTTGCTCACCTTGGCTCTGTTGAGAGTTTGAAAGATAAACATCACCAAATCCCTAAGTTTTGTTTCATTGCTTTGGTTAGAGAGAGTAGAGTTTAGAAAGCTTAGCGATACTTACTTTCCTAGACCATTGATATCGAGGAGTTCCTCTTTAGTTTTGGGAAGACGTTTACTTATCTGCTGAAGTGTGGTATTACTACAAACACATACGGATTTTTATATTACTTGTGACCAGAGAAAGAAATAAAAAATTTGTCAAGAAACGGATTGTGAACTTTACCCAAATATATGGTATGGCGCCATAACTCCATCTGAGGATTCTTTGACAATATCAGTACGAAGCTTTTTTAAGGCTGCCAACAAATGGTCGGAGAGATTCTATCCCGACATTGAGAAAAATGTAGCAGCCTTAAGCAATTCAGAGTGGTGGTTTAATCTTTGAGCTAGAAATGGAAAACAAGTATTCAAGAAGATATACCGAATCTTTTGGGGCAGCATTTGCCATTGGAAGAGTAGTTTGCTTTAATATAACTTTGGCTGGGTTTGCTGTAGATTTGCTCGGCTTTAACACTTTCACGGTCGAAGGAAATCTGTGAAAGATATGCCAATCTCATTAAACTTAACCTTTATCAAAACAATTAGTAGCAGCAGTGGCATTGCAATGAGAGCAGATCGATTTTCAGGCAGAAATCCTAAGGCTCTGGTGCCCCAGTATCATTTCCTTACGTTTGACCTACTGATGACACCGACTTGGTTGCAAGTAGTTCATGTGAACACTAAAGAAATCTCGAGTGTAAAATCAAACCTCATTTTTATAGTCTGGCCTCCAGAAAGAAGTGAGGCAGCCTTTGATCTATTCACCTATATAAAAAGATAGATAAATGGATGTTACCTGTGTACACAGATATATTTGTACACGATCACATTCATTCTTAAGCAAAATTAACCAGAGCGGAAAGCACACAGACCAATATTTTACACACAAAACAAAAAAAAACCCTCCAGCAACAGCGATAGATATCCACACAGATCTCTATTTACAAAAACAGACATAGTTAAAAGCGAAATTCGATATGTACCTTCAGCAACGACGATACAGATCCATACAGATCACTTTTTCTTACACCCTCTGCAAGAATATCCTCTGTCACAAGATAGTGCAAGATACGAGAGGCTTCACTTTTTGCCAAATGCTTTCCTGCTCCGTGCAGGTGCAAAGTATCATGTCTGTGTTTCTTGACCTAAAAGCCGAAGGCCAATTACAAGTGGTTCAGTGAACTGATAGGATTCATGGGCTTGAGGACACCAGCGAACTAAAGTACACATTGTTTATGAGACAGCAATGGTTCTAATTAACAGGTTATGGAAATAGAAACAAAATAAATGCGTTGTTAGCACACATACCATCTGGTTCAAGGATCCCCTGTAGAGTTCTACAATATGAGCTGACGAAAACCTTTCTCCTGTTAACTTCACCAGTTCAACCTAAAGCCACAAAAGATTGTGGTACATCACTCCATACAACATCATCCAGCAGGTACAGTACATGATGAACTCAAATGATTTCTATACCAGTTGCTTTGCAATCAAAGTTACATCTTTTTCAATCAAACTTTTGCTGCTGGAACAATTATCACATGTGTTTTTGCAGTTTGTCGAATCAATTTTTTCCCCCAAATGAACAAGCTGTAAGAAACGTCGACAATCCACCTCATTTTCACAGTAACTAACCTGAAGCACAAATTTGGAAATATATCTCAGCAAGCAGAGTTAGAACCTGGAAACCAAACACAAGGAATCTTGCCAATAAATACCATGCGGAGAAGGTTTTCTGTGTTCGATTCGAGCATCCTCCCTGAACTTGCTATACGATTATAACCCATTGTCATATGGCCTTGGCCAAGTCCTCCTTGGCTAATCATATGCTTCACTCGAATCTGAACAAATAACCACAAACATGACCATGAGTGTAGCCGTGTAGGTATTCTCCGGAGTAGTAACTTACTATAGTGTCAGATTTATCCAACTTACATAATCAGTATAACTGTAATACAAAACACATGATGACATCTGGCCGTCTCTACCAGCACGACCACATTCCTTGCATGAGAACAGAGTAAGCCTATCTGAGTTTTTTAGCTGTTATAACGTTGTACACGATTGATGTAAATCAGTTTACAAGGATATTCATAATTAAATGTTCAATAAAACACCTGATGATAGCCTTCTATGGACTTTGGTAGAGAGTGATGAATGACAAATCGAACATCAGGCTTATTGATTCCTGAAAAATCAATGTTAGCATGCAGCAAACTTTAATCAATCAAAGTGACCGAGACCATTCATTACCCATTCCAAATGCCACTGTAGCACATATTATATTGATTTCATCCTTGCTCCATTTTTTCTGTACAAAGGCACGTTTACCAGGATCCATATTGCCATGGTAGAAAGCCGCTTTATGGCCAAACGCCTGAAATTAAAACACAATATGTAAACATTTCAAAAAAATATATATATATATATATATATATATATAAACATTTCCATATTACCAAGATACGAGAAAGGCAAATAAACGACCTACCCGCAATGTTTCTGTGACTTTTTCACAGTCCATTCTTGAAAGACAATAAATGATGCCACATTCATCAAAATGGTTTTCCTTGATAAACCTGTCAATATCTTCCAGACACTTATTTGTCTTGGGCACAACAGAATACCTGCAATGTGTTTTAGTAAGCAACACGAAGAATTCGTATTAAGCTATTTTCAGTACATTATCATAGATTTGGGCGATTAAAACTTTGCCGGAACACAACACAATTAACTAGACCAAGAGCTTGCACAACATCTTCTTTTACGCTGGCTGTTGCAGTAGCTGTCAAAGCTAAGACGGGAATATTAGGAAACTTCTGTTTCAGAACACCAAGACCCTGCATGTTGCAGCATTGTTTTTGGAGTAAAAAGAGGAAGGTTATGTTTCTTGAAAACAGTAATGAGAAATGTAAAGGAGTGTCTGTTGTAAGCTTTAAATAGGCTTAACCTGGTAGTCTGGTCGAAAGTCATGCCCCCACTGACTCACGCAGTGAGCTTCATCAATAACAAATCGAGCAAGCAAACTACGGGAGTTTATGCTTTCAAGATGCCTTAAAAGGGAATCACTTCTGTAGTCAAGAAAGAGAAGCTTCTTATTATCAATACTGTCCCACATCTATGCCAATAACCAATCCTAGAATTATAAGATGTAAGACTTCTATCGAAAAACTGCTGCCAGTATCTAATGTGATAATAAATTACAGCACCAGCTAGTATAATTTAATCCAAGAAAAAACTAATATCAGGAGAGAATCTGATGGGAATTGAGCCAAAATCAATCCCACTGAAACTTGGTGCAACATTCACCAGTCACCGCAAAAGCTATCTTAAGGGTTTGGATGTTCTTAGGCCTTCTAAGGCTTTGACTTGTTCCACTCCTATCCGGTTTGGGATTTTTCAATACCCACATTTTTTTGAGAATCAACAACTAAAGAGAATAATGACTCACTTTGCCACTTTTTCTGGTGTGACATACAGTAACTTGTATTTAGAATTCTCAGAGCTCAGCTCCTGAAGTATCTCTAGTTGTTCAGCCCACTCCATTCCAGCACTTAAGGAAGCAGCAGGTATATTGGTCTATAGCCATGAATTAGAAACCACAGTGTAAATTAGGAAAATATTTCTGAGTACAACTATTAAATAAAACAGACGACAAAAACAACATACCTGGGGTTGCTGAAGTCCTCACCTGCAATAAGTTCATTATCTGGTCTTGAATGAGTGAAACAAGTGGAGAAATGACTAACGTTATTCCTGCACAGATCAGAGCAGGGAGCTGCAGAGAAACAGGTGTTACGGAGGCGTTTTCAGGTTCTAAATACAGAGAAACTCATCTGAAGTATAACTCCCACCAGGACAGATACTAGCTTATAGTTTTACCCTAGGACACAATTCGAAACTGTCATCTCTTTTTTACAGGATGTAAGCAAAAATCTGTGTTTAGAATAAAAACCAGAAATACGACTTTTCAATGGCATTTCAAAGTAACAGTTAAGATGTCGTTACCTGGTATGTCAAGCTTTTCCCCCCTCCAGTTGGCATTAAAACAAAAACATCACAACCACTCATTGTAGCATTAATAATCTCTTTTTGGTTGGGTCGAAATGAGTGGTTTCCAAACACTATTTTGTTATAGACCTAATCATTTCAATGTAGCACATGAGTACACAGGAGAGATGCAAATAAAATAACTGCGGAAGACAGATAACCAATCACCTCAAGATTTTTCGTCCAAGAAAAATCACGACTGCTCCACTTTTTTTCATTTGAACTCTCCGTATAAGTGACGTGTATAATCTCGGGAATTTGTTCCCTCTCTACAGGACCGGATGAAATACCATCCCTATCTTCAGAAAATAAATAGCCTTCTGGCATATTCCAGTTATCAGTTACATATCTTCCTTGTTCTTTTACGTGAGCTCGAGAGTCTGTCTGAGCATAAACCATCTGAAGATTTGTTGTTTGAGATGTTTCATACTGCAGAGTCTGAGTAGCTGTCAACACCGAACACTGAGATGTTTTCCTTTCTTTATTTTGGATAAGGAGTTCGAGTTGCTGAATTTGCTTTTTCAACAGTAACCTAGCAACAATACAAGTCTCAACAGCTTAGAAACTACGTCAGAACTCACAGCATACTCTCAGTTGTGATGCAATTAACGAAATAAAATTTAAAAAGCAGATATGTTATCAGATGTTTCTTTAGGCCAAATTCTTTCTAGCTGGATAATTTCCTAATAAGTTTTCTGTGTGAATGAATGTGTCACAGCCTCTGAAAGAAGCTAAATTATTGTCCAAAAAGGACAAAGCAAACAAAAAGGGAATATTATTGATGGGTGATGGGAATGCAAACCTCTTTTGACGAAGCTGTTCAAAATGATCTGGGCCCAGGCCAGTAGTATCATCGAGGATTTCATTAGATATTGCAAGCAGCGTGTCCTTCATTTGTTCCACATGGGTGGAAGCTTCAGGACAAAGCCCTAGCTGCGTGGATATTAAAGCAAACAAAATGAGACACCTAATTGGTTTATGAAATAATTGGATAAAGTGAGAGAATTGGTAGGCATACCTTTATTCCATGACTACAGTTGGAACATAATTCAGGAGGCAAGCATTTCTCTTCTTCTCTTCTGGAAGCAAATATATCCACAGATGGAGCTATTGGTGTAAAATTAGATACTGATGGTTGAACGGTACACGTTGACTGGCAGTGTTCCATCACAATTTGGTCTACGTCAATAATCTGCACTCCAAAGTTAGCACTCATTAAAGTTGATCTATTCTATCATTCGGCACAAGTAAATATGAAAAGATAGATGGTGCAAACTCCAAAGTTAGCTGTCTAGAGTATCCAACTAACTTTGTAATAATGTTACATTTTCGGCTAGGGCGGAGAGTTACTACAAATCCAAATTGAGATAAAGTTTCTTGCTCACATGGAAAAGTACTTAGATTTCAAAGAAGTTCCCTAGTTGTATCGAGAACATTACCTCAATAATGTCATCATAATCAATCTCATCAAGACTAGCTGGGTGTGTGGAATTTTTGATTGGTGGCCTCTCCATAACATTGGTATATTTATAACCTGTTACTGAATCTCTAATCTCATCCTTTACCAGTGGAACCTTGCCAATAGTTATTTTATCATCACCTACGGAAGAGGAGGAGAAACTGTCAAACGATTTTGCAGTGCCTCTTACACGCCGTTGACTATACTCTGGATGATTATGTGCGTAGAAAGATCCATCAGCAGTGGATGTAACTTTAACAATGGATCCTTTCGTCGAAGACGAACAATTACTGCTGCCATCATCAATTGCGGGAGTAATGGCAGGTCTCAGGTAGGTATTATTTATTGAGAGATTTATAAGAGTACACCAAGCCTGAAAACAGTGGATAACAACAACTCAAGTTATATGTATGTACAATTAATCAAATAAAGTTTCTCTGCCAGGGGAAGCTCAATCCGCCAAAAAACAGAATTCAGACACTACGGTGGCCTAAATTATTTACTCAGAGACAGGAAAGGGAAGAAAGTAGCCTATGGAAAAATTTCCTCCACAACAAACATACCGAAAGGATTGAGATTTTTCCTTCAATTATACCTTTTCAATTTGTGGCCGTGCCAAAGTTTGCACAGTTAGAGGACCGATGTTTTCAATTGACCTAGAGATAGAGGGAAACAAGTTTTCAGATAACGTAGACCACTTCAGCTAATAAATTGATACCTAAAGGCAACTGAGAAAACCTCAAAAGAGTTTCAAACATTGACATTACTAGAAAGGTAAAAGGATGATATCATGAGCAACTAGCTCTCTTTTAATTGGAGGTGTTGGAAGTAACCGAAGAATGAATCCATACATTTGACTAGGGATTTTCACATATTCTAGCTAAATCCTACCTCTATATCGAGAATCATAACAAGCAGTGAAACAGATTCAACCGATGCTAGAAAAGCTAGATGATACAGCGTGGTGGAACACTATCCTTAAAGCCAGGGGAGTTAGTTATAAGTAATAATCTTCAGTAGTAACCAAATAACAGCAGAACTGGACCCAGGGATACGAAAAGGCAGGAACAACATCAAAAAGATAGAAAGAGCTGATGGTTCCTCAAAAGAACATATTACAATACCTTGTTGCAGCTATATCTCTATCTCTTCCTGGCTTTTGACATTCTATAGAGTAAAGGAAATTGGAGCCCATAAACTTATGCAAGGATGGTATACACTCAAAAGCCTTGGCATGTTTCGACCAATTTGTTTTAACTTCAGGGAGATGATGACTACCACTGCATTTATAAACAATCAGAAAGCAAAATTATCAATCAGGAAGATTAAAACAAAAGATCCGTGATAAACAAACCAAAATGGATAGGGATAAGATCAAATTTGCCTCATTCTATTAGCACCGATCATAGATTTACATGCCCAAGAGCTTCCAGCAATTTTATTTCCTCTTGTCACCACCATTTTACTGTACTTGAATTGAAAAAAACAAAAGAAGTCGCACATTGTGATTAGTTGAATCTGATGAAATTGCATACTATCACCAACTGGAAGATACAATAGTACCGAAATTGAGCTGTGTAATCTATGAAAATTACAACGAAATTTGAAAATTAAAATTTCAAAATCTGCATAGAAAAACGAAGAACTCTAAACAAATCGAGAAGCTAAGAAGTTATCCAAATCGGAGATGAAGCGATCTTACTATGAATAACGAAGATTCCTCTCTTAACACACAATCACAGAACACCGAACAAAACACACAAAAACTTAGCAGCAGTAATCATAATCGCAGCATCGGTGTGTAGGCAAAAAAAAAGCGAACAAACTAAACCCTAGAAATAACTGAGAAATTGGGAAGATCGAGATTACAATTTCAAATCGATGGAAAACTCTCTTGCTTCTGCGGCGGAATAGCGAAACTCCGGCGACGATGAAATCGAGCGGCGAAACTTGTTTCCGGTAAGATCTCGAAGCTAGAGAGAGAAGGAAGGAAGGAAGAGCGCATCTCTTCAATTACAGCATTCTTCGATTTCCGTATGGCGGGATTGTTAAAAAAGCTTCTCTCTCTCTCTCTCTCTCCGTCACAGTCACACCAGTCAGAGAGTCTCACAGACATCAAAAACAAATATATTTTGAATTTCAAAAAATATTAATTTCCATATCGGTTTATCTCTTATGCAAAATTCTTAATGAGCCTAAGCCCAAAGCCCAAGTCATAGAGACACTAATGTTTTCCTGGTTCCTCCCACCAACAAAAAAAACACTGAGCGAAGAAGAAGAAGTGAGCGATTCTTCTGAAGACGATTTCTCAATTCTCAGCTTAAGGTTAGGGTTCCCTTCTCGATTCTTCGTTTTTGCATGCTATAGCTATTTCTCCTTCTCTTCCTTATTTAATTACGCTCTCTTTTTCTTCTTTCGTCTTTGATTTGTAGATTCTGGTAATAAAAAGTAGAAAAAAAAAAAAAAAGCTTTGGAGTTCTTTGTGAGAATATATATTAGGATGGAAGACAGCTTTAGTCAGTTGACTGATGATATGCTCATCAGAATATTATCGTTTGCCCCAATCAAAGATGCCGTGGCTACTAGCATTTTGTCAAAACGATGGCGGTTTCTTTGGACACTGTTGACAAGGCTTAACTTTGAAGATAGATTGGTATTGGTTGAGGATTGCAAATTGTCGTCGGATTTCATCTTTGCGGTTTTGCTATTACACAAGTCACCAGTTGTAGAAAGTTTTCATCTCACCAGACGTTCTGAATGTAGCGCTTTACAAATGGAATCATGGGTTAGATTTGCTGTTGATCGTTTTGTGCGTGATCTGAAGATAGATTTTGAGTATCTCAGTGAACATTGCCGTATAAGGTTACCGAGTGGACTGTTTAGATGTGAAACACTGGAGACTTTGGAACTCAACAGGGTGATTCTTTCGGAAGTTCCTTCTCGGGTTAGCCTTCCATCCCTCAAGACGTTGCGTCTTATATGTCTGAAGTACACAGACGAGGGATCTTTCATCAGGCTTGTATCCAGTTCCCCTGTTCTTGAAGATTTGGATGTATGGAATTCTAGTAAGGACAATAATGGGAAGACTTTCACCATTAATGTGCCTTCCCTTCGGAGTTTAACCGTTTTTCATATGATGGAAGACGCTGATACGAATGATAATGTGTTTGTGATACATTCTCCTTCCTTGAACCACTTGGATATTTTTGAAGAGTATGGTAAATTTAATATCATCGGTGATTTTCCCAAGGTTGTGGAGGCAAGTCTTGAGATTGATAGCCAAGGGAATGTTTTGGAATCTCTAACCTTTGTCAAACGTCTTTCTCTGTCCTTATATTATGGGGTAAGTAATTCTCTCTACTCACTTTGATTTTTTTTTTATTCTTTAATCACACTTGCAAACCGTCACTTTACGTATCCTATTCGTACCATTTTCTTTCAACTTGTATGTTTGGATTTCCGCCGTTTTAGTGAGAACTGGGCGGATTTGCTTGTGTGTATGCTCCAACATTCCCCTATACTACAGATTCTCAAGTTTGAAGACGACCATCCGGTACTTTCATTCCCATATGTAGAGGCTTAGTTCATTTTTGGTTTCCTTGATCTAATGCGCACTGTATCATTTGATTGCAGGGTTGCTGGGATCCTGACACGGGTTGCTGGATTCCGCCGAGTTGTGCTCCTGAATGTTTGTTGTACCATCTCAAAACCTTTGAATGTAAAGACTTTGAAGGAACACCAAGACAGAAAGAAGTTGCTATTTATATTTTGAAGAACGCAAGGCAATTAGTTACCGCAACTGTGAGCAGACAATTGGAAGATGCAACCAGGGGTTCAAGAGCATGTGAGCTTACAATGGGCTGAAGAGAAAAAATAGTGTTCAAGGTGGAACTCGTTTCAGCTGTCTTTCTTCAGTGGTTCAGTCCATAATTTCGACCTGTAAAAGACTGAAACTTATTTTTCTGTTGGTCATTAGTCAATATATAAATGGTATTTAAGATCCAACTAATGATTAAGTTTGTTACGTAAATTTCCATTATTCTGCATTTATTTCGTAATCAGTGTATATGTGAATCGTGATAGTAAGCAATGAGTTGACCGACCTGTATGGCTGTATCTAAAAGAAAAAAAACTGAAACTGATCAGTTATCTATAGCTTAATGTTAAATATATATTAAGGGTGGAACATGTTTTGTTGGAAGCAAAGGCAGAATTCAAATCCACGATGAATAAGTTGATAATTGTTGTCGTTTTTGGTTGTATGATCATGGTTGGTCTCATTAAGCTAAATAGGATGAGTCTTTAGGACTTGCGTGTTGTCTTTGGTTGTAAGGTCATGTCTGAACGTTTGGGTTATAATGGATTCTCAGGTCAATGATTAGTTTGGTTATTATTATTTGTTAGTGTTATTGTGTGTTTTCTTGTTAATCCCTATACAAATCCTGAGTCCTGACAAGGTTAGAGGGATTCAGGTTTATGAGAAATCTGAAATATAATAGATAACTTTGCAAGAGACAGATTCGACAGAACGACGAACACCGTTTCTTTTTGGGGGTTTAGAAACTTTTCTTGAAAAGAAAACCAATCTACCAATCTCTTTTTTGTTTTCTTTTTTTGTTGTGTTTAACTGACTCGGACTTCTCCCATGCTAGCATGCACTTGCTTCACCGTCTTATCATACTCATCTTCTTCGTCTTCGTCTTCTTCTTCTACTTCCTCAACTTCTTCCTCTGCATCTTCCTCTTTGCCCTCAGCATGATCTACTCCTCTCCACCCAAATGCTCCTATGGATCGAGAAACTGGAGCAGGAGTTTTCGCCTCTTCAACAATCTTCATAATCTCTTCGATACTCTGGAGAGAGAATGTCGGGTTTTCTTTCCTAAAGTATGCAGCTTGTGCTGTCTCTGTAAGTTCCCTTGGCAGGTTCTTTAGGAACCATGGATGTTTCTTGATTTCAGCTATAGTAATCCTCTGCAGAAAAAACGATAAGTTACTATACAAGAAATTATCTCACACAGGATGAAATAAGCTTTTTGAGAGAGTGATATATACCTTGATTGAGTTGGCGACAAATATTCGGGAGAGGAGATGCTTGCAATCTTGTGAGATATGGACATAGTCCGGGATCTTGTACTGGACAGCCATTATTCTCTGTAACAATGTGGCTCAACAATTAGTGGGTCGTGTCATTTCTTTAAGCAAAGAGTCAAAAGCAAAGAAACCTACTTGTATCGTTTTTTTGAAGTTTTTGGGATCCTGTTGGTCTTCAAATGGGTATGCTCCCACCAGCATCACATAAAGAGTCACACCACAAGACCATACATCAGCCATCTGAGTGAAAGAAAAAAATATAAGTACAAACCATTGATGATTTCCATGAAGATGCTTCCAAATCCAATCAAATAAGATCATAACAATTTTATAATCTTTGCTTCTGTAACATTTGGGATACTTTCCATTTCGAAAAAAGCCGTGCAGTTCTTTAATATGAATAAATGGCTCAGGGTTACAAAGCTTACAATTATCATTGACCAAATACACACAAGAGTCAGAAAATGCAAGCAAGGGATGGCAAACAGATTAGATGATAAACACATCTGGTCATGGATAATTAAAAAAGGCAGATCATTCTAAATCCCTTAGTAAATGACTACCCAAATCTACCAAGGCCACAGCAGATTTCTTCTAAGTTGGGGCTTATCTGAGCTTTCTTGATGTATCAAAGTATTATGCATGAGCAGAAGTTGACAGAGATACATGACTACACTAGATATGCCAATACTTGAAAACCAAAAAGATTACCTTGCCATCATACTCTCTGCGAGAAAGAACCTCAGGAGCAATATATGCAGGAGTTCCAACAGTTGATTTGGGCCTAGAGTGCAACAGCGAGGACTACAAAAGAAGAAGAAAACAGCTCACAGGAAAGTGACAAGGTTCCTCGCAAACAGAGGGAAAGAGAACAAACAAAAAGGATCTTATTACGACAAAAGAAATAAAGAAATCAAGTGCGTGATGCGACAGACCTTGGAGTAACCAAAATCACAGATCTTAAGACGTGGAGCAGGACTTCCATCCAAGAGGGTATTTTCAAGCTTCAAATCTCTGTGGCATATTTGCTGTGCCAATAAAGGAAACAATATGAGTACAGCAAGTGGATACCGCAGAAGATTCTGTATATCTATCTCTGAAGTTAAAAGATAAAAAAACTGCGTAAGCCATAAGCCATTTCCATTCCCGTTACCATAGCGTGGCAATAGCTAACTCCCGATATAAGCTGCTGGAAAAAGTATCTTGCCTGTAAAAACAACAAAGATGCACACAACAAAAACTATCATAATCTGATTCCAACATAAATCCTTTTGTTTCCTATTATACATGTTATCCTATTTTCCTTTACTCTCAATCAATCAATCAATCAATCTAAGGCCAATCTAGAAATTGATCAACTGAGTACACCAACCCACTATGACAAAGAGAAGCAAGAGCGGTCACCTCATCCTCACTGAACCTTCCAGCGGTACAAATACGCTCAAATAGCTCACCCCCAGCAGCATATTCCATAGCAATGGCGATATGCGTTGGTGTCAAAACCACCTGAAAACATTATAAAAAAAAAAAAACTTTAATTTAAAAACAGTGCCACATACCATGAAGAGAGCAGCTTATATAGGCTATAGAGGCACAGACAGTAACTAACCTCCTTAAAGCGGATGATATTAGGATGACGAAGTGATCTATGATTAATAATCTCTCTCGCCACGTTCTCATCAATCTATATATCAAATTCACCCCAATTAAAACACACAAAATTCAAAACACTCAAAATCTTTGATCCAACAAGACAACAAACAAGTATATGGGGAATTTAACCTTAGGGCCACGCTCGATGTACTTCATAGCAACGAGGTCTTTAGAGTTTTTGACTCTCATGAGCCTAGCCACTCCAAAATTACCAGCACCGATGTCTTTAACAAGCTCGTACTTGTCCATTTTTTTCAAAAAAAAAAAACCCTAATTTACTCCACAACACAACACAACACAACACAACAAACCCAGACCAAAAAAAGAAGATGCGATTTCAGATATTTTTTCGCGATTTACTTAAAAGAAACAAAGTAAAAAAAAAAAACAGAGAATGGGAATGGGAATGATAGAGAGATGCGAAAAAAGCAAAAGCGAAATAATAATATAGTAAGGTGTTATTTTTTTCCTTCTTATCCGTGAAGAAGATTCTTGATTTTTGGAAGAGAAGAAGATATGATTACGATATACAATGATGATTGATGATTGATGATTGATGATGATGATGATGGTGATGATGATGATGAATCCATCGTGACTTGCTGGCTTCCTCTCACGAAGTCACGATGGCCTTTTTTTTTGTTTTATTTTAATAATTAAAGAGGTATATTAATAATTTAATATTATTATTAAATTAAAGTTCAATGTTTCCTTTGCTGACTGAGACGTCGCTATATGTGAAAAGGATTTATTTTTAGAGTTCATAAGTCTTTAGAATTGCGTTTATACTTCTTTTTCCTCTCTCTCTCTCACTTTTTTTTTTAATTATTTATTGCTAAAACGAACCAAAAAGAATACGAAAACTACTTGTACCAAATCTTAAAGAATTGTGTTCATAGAACAAATAGAAAACTCTATCATTTTAGTGATGTGCATATCCCTTTTTATTCGATTAAGTTGGTTTTAAAAAATTCAAAGATATCTCAATATTTGATTTATGTCGCCTCGGATTGGTCTTCTTCCGGTTTGGTTTTTTACTTCTGGCTTGAAAAAGAAAAAACTTGTATTATTCACATTATAAAACTTAAAAAAAAATAATAACTTTAGAAAATCCAATTAACAAAACATTAAAAGAAAAAAAGATCATCACCAATCAACTTATAGTTGAAAAAAAAAAAGTTTATGGAAACTTCTTTTATATTTGAGAAAATAGCAACGTGAGTTTATATATTGGATCTTCTAAAGTTAAAAAATAAAATTTGTTTTACATAAATAACTTATTTTAGTGAAATATGATATAAATTTTTGGATAACAATTTATCTGTTTAGGTCCGATTGGTTTTAGTTTGGATAGTTTCGATTCAGTTGAAACGTCCATATCACATCACTCATATAAAATTCTTTACAACCGAGAGTCTAATAGTCAATAAGACTTTACTAAGTACGGATCCACACGTACGTCCCTGCTTGATTTCAAAAACTATGTTTACTATAAAATTTGTAATATATTATGTACACATAGAATTACATTTACATATATAATTATTTGTTAAATTATTTACGGTTCAAACTTATATTAGTTTGGTTTCATTCAGTTTGTGAATTTTTAAATAATAAAGGTTTCAATATAAAATTAAGATTCACAAAACAACATACTCGAATCTAACGTTTACCGAATTAGTGATTAATCAGAATTGTATAAAACTTGTAAATTATAAAACGGATCAAAACCATCAAAAAAATTAAAACTTCTCGAAACAAATGACCTAAATTCTTAAGCGGGTCAAACCCGTCCCAGTAGCCATACTCCATAAAAGATATAATATTTCTTTATCTATAAAAACCCGTTCCTTGAAATTTTTAAGAAATAATATTAAAATAAATATAAGATTTTATATTTTTAATATGTTAATTTTGAAATTAAGGAATCTTTAATATACGTTATTCTTATATATTAGAAATTTTCTATATGGAAAACTGAAAATTAGGATTTGCATAGTTTTAAATATTTTGTAGTTTAAAATAAATTTAAGAGGCCGTTAAATTGTTTTTTAAAGATTTTCCAATATCTATTATTCAAAATTTATTTCAATTTTTTTTTGTCAAAAATTTTTAAACAATAAGAAATAATATTATTTATATTTTTGAAAATATGATTTAAATATATATTTTTACATCTCATGTTATAATTTTTTATTATATTATAATACATAGGTTTTGAAAATAATTTCGAAAACATGTAGGAAATAATATTTATTAATATTTGAATAATATTTACTAATTTTAAAATTTATAGGAACAAAATATTGTGTACATAAATATATTGAATTGAAATGGCAGTTTTAAGTAATATTATATAATATTAACGACAAGTAATAAATTTGACATAAAGCTCTCTGGCGACAACACGTCAACTTTTCTTTATGAATGCTTCTTTTTTAATATATAGGGGATTTCGATTCCAATCACAGTAAACCATTATTATAGATATTATTAAGATGTGATGAAAATAAAAGTTCTACTTTCTTTGCAAGATTTTGGAGATTAGTTTTCGATTTTTTAGGTCAAAATATCAGAACAACGAGATTATTTAGGTTTTCTTTTTACCCGAAAATATTCAGTTACCGCAAAACAAGGTTTTATATTTAAGAATAAACTAATTGCAATAACGGTCAAAAGTTAGAAAATAACGATTCTAAAGAACATGACTGTTTTACCTTTTCTGGAAACATTCGATTTGGAACAACAACGTCTTAAAATAAGATGAGATAAAACGTACCTAAACACTGACTTGTTGGTGGTACTGAGCTACAATGGTTGGTTCATACTTTCCCAATGTCGCTGGGATAAATAGAATATAGCTAGACGTAAATCTTAAGTTTGTAAAATTTGTTAGTTTTGTTAAAATGAGGTGCAGACTACTTGAACATATTAGCTCGAAAAGCAACAAATTTGCATCGTTCACATTTTTACCAAAAAAAAGCAACAAATTTGCTAACGTTAGAATGATACAAATCACCTAACATATGACGGGCTAGATGTTTACGATTAAGAAGATTCTACTAATGGGCTTTCTGATGTTAAGGCCCAATTGATGAATTCAAGCTAAAGCGAATGCACAAGTAGTGTATTATATATAATCTACGAAACGATATGTTAAGAAACGAAACTGTAGCAAACTAGCAAACTAGCAAACTAGCAAACTAGCAAACAAGCAAACTGTGTTTTGTAGGTTTCTTGTGTTCGTGGCACCATACAGATTAGGTTATAATATGGTTTATAAGTTTCGTTAATTTAAGTGGCCAAGTCCAGATCTTGCTTGTGGCAATTTGTTTAATGCGCAAGTGCACTTACATCGTTACAAAACTTATATGTCATCATGGGTTTGGTTTTGATAACGATCAGTTGGCAGTGAATGATGGTGTGATTACTTGTTTGTTAGTTAATTTGCTACATGTAGCAGAGAGTAATGGGACTGCCATATAATCTTGCAATTCTTTGTTATATCTAGCTTTTGCTGATGATATATCATGTGTGTTATCTAGATAGATGGATGCGTTTTCTTAGGAGATCTTACCTACCCTTTTCACCCAATTAAAATTTTCAGTTTTTTTTTTTTTTTTGTTGGTATCAAAATTCAAAAGTTTGAATTTATCCTCTTCTTCTCACAAATACTCATGTGAATCTCACCTAATGTACTACAATGCCACTAGAAGCATGATTAGAGTGGACTATAAGTATTTTGTGCAATGCATCCCAGCCAATGTCATATTGGCTCGTTGGTTTGGTGTATATTCCATCTAAACTACGTTCAATCAACATTATGCGTGGAGCAAGCATTTTAGTAATTAGCTTTCTATTTCAAAAAATCTGACTGAAGAATTTTAGACGTTAAAATATATATGATTTTCTAAACGACAATATAAAACTGGTTCGAAGATTCGGTTTAGGTTAACTCGGTTTCGAAACCGCCCTAGATACAGTATGTTGTTACAAACTAGTCCACACTTCTTTTTTTTTTGTGTGCAACAACTAGTCCACATCTTTTACGATTGATATTTTAATGGAACAAATAAGGAATTATTTTAGCGATACAAACAAGGTCGGAACAGTGCGTGAGCTGTTCCAAGTAAGACCACGTAATACTCACCACAACAAGATAGTGTTTTCAAAGTGTGCCAAACACAATCACACACACCAAAAGCAGAAACAAAATCACCACCAAAAATGATGATAATCCAACAATCCACACAATGAACGCCACGTGGCAGATAGGATTATCACTGGAAAAATCTCACCTTTTAAGCTTTCTCTTCTTCATTCACAACTCTCCACGCCATTTCCACAAGCCATAACCTCAAAAAGATCTCAACTTTATCTTCCAAAACACACAAAAAGGAAAATGGCTTCTACTGCTCTCTCAAGCGCCATCGTCGGAACTTCATTCATCCGTCGTTCCACAGCTCCCATCAGCCTTCGTTCCCTTCCATTAGCCAACACACAATCCCTCTTTGGTCTCAAATCAGGCACTGCCCGTGGTGGACGTGTCACAGCCATGGCTACATACAAGGTCAAGTTCATAACCCCTGAAGGTGAGCAAGTTGTTGAGTGTGACGACGACGTCTACGTTCTTGATGCCGCTGAGGAAGCTGGAATCGACTTGCCTTACTCTTGCCGTGCTGGTTCTTGTTCGAGCTGTGCTGGTAAAGTTACGTCTGGATCTGTTGACCAGTCTGACCAGAGTTTCCTTGATGATGACCAGATGGCTGAAGGGTTTGTTCTCACTTGTGTGGCGTACCCTACTTCTGATGTTACCATTGAAACCCACAAAGAAGACGACATGGTTTAAGCTTAGCTGCTTTTGATGGTTTAAAGATCTCTCTGTCTTCATAAAATTTTACATTTTGGGTTGAGTTTGTTGTCACTAAAACCTATTGTTATCTGTTTGTAATTGTTCCTGGTTTCGCCCACCTTTTGGAAACACATCAATGGATGACATTTTAAACTATGGAACTGCAAATTTCTTCAACACTCTTATGAATCATCATCTTTAACCATTGGAAATATTGCTTTTGTTCATGAAGAGTATTCAGATATGAATCTTAGTAAAGACTAAAACTTTTTTTGCTGTATACAATTGCTTGAAGTCTATGTAACCTATGAGTTTGTGGTTCTTGTTTTGACCTCAACGACAACAATCATCAAAGAATCAAGTAAAAACCAGAGTTGTGTGTGAGCAATTGTCAAATCTTAGATTGATATACTCTAGAAAGAACTATACATATTGTTTGTAGCTATAGAATAGAAGCTATGGAATCTTACAGTCTAATCAAGCCCAAATTGCAAGAGAAGACATGAGTCCAGCTCCAAGGAACAACATCATATAAGATACAATTTGAAGCCTAAAGTTGCAGCTCATTTTAGTACTCAAGAAATCAGCAGCAATGAGATCCACTAAGGCCATGTACACAAGAATCCCAGCAGAGAGCGAGTCCAAAATACCTTCAGTCAGCAATGCTGCAACGCTGTGAGAATTGAATGAGGACGCCACTGCGGTTCCAATACCGATCCCTATCGGTGTTGTGAGGGCGAAAAAGCAAGCCATTATGGTTGCTGATTTGTTCCTGAATTGTGCTTGGGAGATGCATCCACCGAGTGCAAATCCTTCAAAGAATTGGTGGAAGGATAGTGCTGCGATTAGAGGCCGGATTGTGCAAGGTGACTGAGATACTCCAAGGGATAGACCAATGATGATCGAGTGTGACACAATACCAAGCTCCAGAACCTAACAGTATTAGTAAGGTGAGACTAATAAACACAACTTTTGGATATACTTCTTGCCCACACATAGTGTATTTAAAACTCTATAAGAATCAGGAAAAAAGTGTAACAGAGGTTTGTACCTGAGAAACAACAACATGCCTTGCTCCACTTCCAAGCTCCAAACCTCCATGTCCGTGTCCGTGTCCATGTCCGTGTCCGTGTCCGTGGCCATGACCAATGTTGATTTTACGGTGTCCGTCACAAGAACCATGACCCTGAGTGTGACTATGAGTATGGTGAGCAGCATGAGCATGAATACCAACAATGTGAATCCCGCCACTATCTTCTTCTCCAAACACTTTCTCATCATCCATTCCTTCCTCAACCACAGGAACAACAATACCAGGTGATTGTTCACGGCCAGGCTGTTCAACAGACGACTCACTAGCTTCCCTCTCTTGCTTCCGTTCATAGTACTGTGTCCCCATAAAATCCACAAACAGAGTGATCAACGCAGCAACCATTGCAAAGAACCCAGGGAAAGGAAACTTAGACCAAGGGAACTCCGGTAAGCAAGGGTTGCTCAACGCTTCAGTGCCACCAGCCAACATATGAACAAAACCCGTGGCGAGGATCACACCAGCTGCAAAGGCTTTAGCAGTCACAAAGAGGTTACCATCAGTTTGAAGGAAGCGATGGTTCCTGCCAACGAGTGGAGTAGCTACACCCGCAGCTCCAGCTAATAGAATCGAAGCAATGGCTACTAGTTTAAGTAGAAACGCAGCGGAATCATCACGACAAAGGTCTGACTCGCTAGCATTGCAAAGTACGTTAGAAGCCATTGTCTCAGGAACTATCTGCAAAATGGACTCTGTTGTTGCTGTTTTTACAGAGCAAATCCAAAACGGGTTGATCAAAAATCACATTAGCGACTGAACCCAGAGGAGCCATACTCAAATCAAATCGAAAAGGCAGAGACTTTGAACAAAAAGTATGAATCTTTGAATCCAAATGAAGAAAAAAAAAATAAAGTTGATAAGGTGTTCGATGAAATACCTGAGAGAGAGTCTTTATCTGATCCGAACAAGTATAGAGGAATCAATTCCCAAAGAGCCTAAATTTACAAAAACCCATTATCAGTCTCGTCACAAAAACAGATACAAATTAACACAAAAGGGTGGATTGGATTTGAATACGAACATCGATGAAGAACATTGGGTGTCTAAGATGATTGTCTTGGGATCATGAAAGCGATGAGAATTGCGTAGAGTTCTCTCGCAAACCCCAAAAAAACATAAACCTTCGATTAAATATGAGAAAATGAAAGCACGATTGGGATGGTGTGTTCAGACAAAACACCAAGTTGGAGAAAAGATACAAGTAATGACGACATCGTGAGGAGAGTTTGCAGTTGGCCAACAAGGTTTTAGACTTTAAGAGTCTTGCCATTGAAGATACATTTCTCAGAATATTGTAGCCACACGCCAAACTAATGTCGACATTTTCATGTAATTTATTACTATATATATTTTTTTTTTCTTCTTTTCTTAAAGGTAAAATGTTGCCCCTAACTAATTTTCTTGGACAGGGGGAAACAGAAAACATTAATGACATTTAATTTAGATTTGATAAACCAATAGCAGCATCTCAGTTGACCTTAACCAATTTGGCAGATTGCAATAATGCGTTCTACCTTTTAAATTGCTTATGAGCATCTCTAACAGGTAGATGTTGAATTTGTTTATCACCATATCTTTATATATTTTGGTTCTACGAAACAAACTATGTTGTCTAGAATAAACTATAGCTTGAACTTTAACTACCTCATTTCTATTACCTTATTGAATCGTCTTGGGTCTAACCAAGTCAAATTATTAATGTCTTACATCATGTGTAGAACTACTCAAATTATTGTGTAGACGAAAGATACATTTAGTCAAACTCTTTGTGAAAAAGAGTGAAGAAACCACCAGAGAATGGTTTGGCTTGGCCATCAGGCCTTGAGAGATGTAACTATCTTAAAGTCCAAATGTAACTTCTATTTTCCGAATCACGCAACCACAAGAGACAAAACGCACATATGTTTTCATTATATATTGAGACGACGACGACGACAAGAACAATAACCGATATGATATAACAGATCGAACAGCAACACGCATATCATTTCAGAAGTGACCTTGTCAAATCTCTTGCTGTGGCGAGTGCCTGACTTATCGTCTGAAAGAAAAAAGAAACCGCAGAGAAATGTAACAAGTTCATTAGTTATGGTGTTACTTGACAGGTCCGACTAACTAATGTAACTTTTTCAAGGTTTTGTATCAAGAAAAAGATGGATCATATTTTCAAAACACTACCGTACCTGCTCGGATAGAGGTGCATCAGTGCTTTCGATCCCTACTTTTCCTGCGATCACAGTTGCTTCTGTCTCTAGAACAATACTGAGATACATAAGATAGTATTGTTAGACTATATATGAAACAGTTCATTTATGTAATGGTCCTAGGAAATCTCTAAACGAAGAAAAATTTATACCCGCCGTCGATAATTTCATCGAAGCATAGAAAGATGAGATCGAGGTTGTCCAGTGCCTCTCTCTTATCAACATTGCCTCTGTAATTTGGGTTCAGAAGAGAGGAAGCTAAGGTCGGAAATATAGAAATACAATATAACAAAATCTGAAGCTATGGTTAGACAAACCTAAGGAGAAGGGTCACTGCATCGAAGAGTCCCTGAAGCACACTAGCTAAGATAAGCTCATTTTCCTCGTTACCGCCTGTAACAAAGAAATGGAGATCTTGTGCAAACTTGTATACAATAATGTTGTTTTCTAGTTCCGTTACTTCCACTGCATATAAAAAAAAATAGTAACTGTAATTATGATTGAGATTGACTACGCCGACTCGAAAAGATAGTCAGCAGTACAACACTGAGTGTTTTAAAACATGATTCGATTCAGGGCGAAATCTACCTTCAGTCCGAGCACTTGTTTTCTGAGTCTTTGTGAACACGGCTTTTTCAAAGACTTCCTTTGCTGTATTTGTTGGCCAGTCATCTGAGTAGTACTTAACCGCTACACGCTTTCCTTCAGAATCCAAAAGCAATATGTTTTTCACTTTTGGGGGTAATTCCTGTATGAAACACAAAGAAAGTATAAAGATGAAGAGATATTGCAAATCAACAATCTAAAGATGTCCTTAATCAGGACACACGAATTGAGCGAAAAGTCTTAAGATAGCAAACTTGAGAGCTCATAGTAATTGAACATGAGTCAGTAAACACTAAATCTATCTCTTTCTGTATATACTACAATATTAGCTACCGTCATTCATATTTGTGTTATACCACGAATGAGTGAATATCCGAAAATTCGAGCATAACTTCAATCAAATACCAAGACAAATGGCTTAGTATAATATTCCCCCTAAACTAAAGTTCATGGCATCGAACAAACTGCATAGAAAATGTCTACTTAAGCTTAAAACATTGATCAAATGTGCCAAAATTATATATGAAGATAATGGGTAACCAACCAAACTGTATAAACAACACATTCTGCAGGCCTATTTCTCTATTTCAAACTCATGCCACAGAAACAGAAATTGATGAAAGCACCATTACAATTTTAAACCATAACTAATCAGTCAAACCAACTCAAACTATCTCCTCTGCCTTCAAATTAAAAGCCAAAAACAAAAACTTCTAATAACGATCAACCTAAATTCCTAATCAAAAGTCAAGATTTTTAATATGACAAGTCTTTGAAAGATAGTAGATGATGGTATTTACGAAATTTGTAACTTATTATCGCATGCATGTAACTTAATTATCTTAAACTCGGAGATAAAATCCATAGGAATGGAATCCGTACAAAGATGATATATAATCATGAAGAAAACTCAGGAAAATAGAATTATACCATCGCTTAAGGCTGGAAGGAGAAGAAATCTGCAAGAGAATAATGCCCTAGAAATTTACAAGACAAGAGCTCTGAAACGTTACAAGATAATAGTCCAATTAATAATTTTTAAAAAATAAACTTTACTAAAACAAATCGCTTTTGTTTTTTTGTTTTTTTTTGTTTTTGCTTCTTCTCGTCAACATGGTACATTTATTTAGGTGACATGAGTCAACTTGATACTGGAAGCGAAGAATCCAGAGTTCCAGACGTCAATCTGTCTGCGGTACCTCAATCAGTCATATCGCTTCTAGACCGAGAGATTTAAGATTCTTACTAGGCCCGGCCCAATAAGCTAAGATTATGTCAGCCCAAGCATCCGCCTCTCTGTATAATAAATGCATAGTATATCTTTCAAAAACTGTTAGTCAATTTGTGGCAATTGTTTATGGGTAATTATTGTTGAAAATGAATATTCAACAAAAGTTAGTCTCAATATTTAATGTAAGATCAAACATGCATTGTTTATATCATATACGTGTAGCCATTATATATATAATATTAGTGCTTATTTGCATATACTCACAAGTCACAAAAAAACACTTGCAACGAAAAATGAAATTAGCTGCAATTTTCTTGGTTTCTTGTGTCTTATTCTCTCTTCTCCCAAGTCCAACTGTTGCCGAGAAGAGGCCGTGGTGTCCAACCAGAAAACAAGTATTTGATGGTTCATGCAATAGAACTGATTACACACAATGCTTCAACGACTTGAGAAACACATGGGACAATATTGGAGATCTTGGTCCAACCGATTGCACTTGCACTTCTCAGCCCCAGAATAAACGTCTCTGTTATTGTCGTTTTTTGCCATGTCCCTAGTTAAATCTTCTAGTATGTTTAGAGATTATTAACATTGATTGTTGTCATAATTCTAATATATTAATAATAATAGTAATAATAATAATGATGATGGTTGATATATTTGATAAGAACAATATATTCACATCTTATTATCAAACAATAAAATAAAAATTATATGATTTTTGTCCATATATTATATGTTTTATAGTTTGAGTGGTGATACAATATTATCACAAACCATTAGACTATATGTTGTAGTAAAAAAAACGACGACTTATAAGTGTTTGTCAACTGTCAACCAACAATGAAATATACATCGGTTCGGTTTAACTTATTGGCATAATTTAGAAATATTTTTTTTTTCTTCTCTCATGCACCCACCCAACTTGTATTGTATGAGTTTGAACATGAGTAATTATATAGTTACAAGATTAGCTCAAATCACTAAATTTTATTTCTCGGTTATGATCAAATTTTTTCTATGTTGGGTTCTTTTTTTGTTTTGTTTTTATATGTTTCGTTGAAAAAATATTAAAGAGTCTTTCCATACATATTTTTTCATTTACTAAGAACAAGTACTAGTACATGTATTTAGATTTAGTTTTTACCAAAATTAGTAATATTTATTTAGTTTAATAGAAAACAGATTTAGATTTTACAAATGTTAATTTTAAAATCCAATAAATAATAAGAACTAGTAATATTTATTATTATAGCTTTTCATCTACATTATCACATTTAATTTTTGGTATTGTTTAATTATATTTTGGTTAAATATTTTATTAAATGAAAATAATATGTTTTCATTATAATGTGAAGATATGAAAAATTTGTACGTTTGACCAAATAAATGAAAGATTTTAAAATGAAAATCAATTGGTAGAACATAAAATTTGAATGAGTATATGTGAAAACAATTTCTAATTTTCTATCAATAACTTACTCTAATTTTTGTTTCTATCAAATGCCCCATGATATTTAAGGAATTTACATATCTAAGCTAAGTTTGTAAAGAAAAAAATATCATTCTTTATTTAGTAGCAGATTCAATTTTTCTCCATTTTTTTCGATTTACATGGTTTAATTTTGATTTTTCTTAATAAATAGGAAATCAATAGTAGAATAGAATATTGATATATTAATTAAAAGGGCACATTTAAATGAAATTCCAGTAGGCCTCTATGATGTTGGATCTTCCCTGTGTATATATATGTAAGAAATAATTTCTTTCTTGAAGAAAATCACACAAGTCATAAAAACATAGAAGCAAAGGAAGAACGAAAAAAAGAAGATATGAAGTTAGCTGCAATCTTCTTGGCTACTTGTGTCTTATTATCCCTTCTCTCAAGCCACCTTGCGCAAGGTTCCTTATAATTCTACTGAGATTACTATTTTTCTCATCGAACCTAAACCAGTTAGGCTTCAATTATTTTTGTTTTGTTGTTGCTGTTGATGAATTAGGTGCACAGATAAGGCCGTGGTGTCCGTCAAAGAAACAAGTGTTCGGTGGTTCGTGCGGAAACGATGGAGCACAACAATGTCTAAATAACTTATTAAGTACATGGTATCCAAGTGTAAGGCTCAGCCCAGTCACCTGCAATTGCACTCCTAAACCTAACAACAATATTCTTTGTAGTTGTCCTAACATGATATGCCCCTAGAAAACGTCTATTCAAGACCCTAAACTGTTGTTTTGAATCATTTTTCTATGTATGATGTATCCGTAATAAATTTCACTTTCCATTGAAAACCCCAAAGATGTATACTTGCACCTCAGACTTCTCAATGGTTCGAAGGCTTAAATCACTTATTGGTAACAATGCAAACGTGTTAAATGAAATAACGTATAGAATAGAATGACGAATGCATCCACCAAAAAAGATTCTTACCGACTTCATCATATTAAGCCCGACAACCTTTTTTTTATGGGTCAAGACAAAAACACTACGCAGTTGAAAGCGACCTAGAGCCTCTGCCAAGACCACTTTATTAGCTCAGTGCATTCCGCTTTTGTATTATTCAGAACGTGGTCCAATGAGACTTACACTTCCACTTATAGATTCATAATTATGTTTGTTGATTAATCATGTAAGAGAATGTAGACAAAAGTAAGACATTGAACAAAAAGGGGTAGATATAGTTAACTTAACTAACATGTGTAGAAAAAATGAGCCACTGTAATCATTGAAACATTAAACAATAATATATGCAAAGAATAACATTATAATTTGTGGTGGTCCAACCTTGTTTTAGAGAGATCAAGTTTCGAATTTTCTCTCTGTAATTTCAATAATAAGATAAAAATATCTTAATTCTACAAGTTTATGGAATAAAAACAACAAATCATTAGCTACGGATTCCGTTTTTTAGTCTTAATATTTATAGGACTACCCAAAACGGAAAAACTCCAGGAAACAAATTATGCACAGTCCAATGTATATTGTCAATATTTTAAATGTTAGTGCTTGTTTGGGGACAATCACATAATCATAACAATGACAATATATAGAAAACAAAGAGAAGAAATTAAACTTACAGAAAGACATATGAAGAAGTTGGCTGCAATCTTCTTGGCTTCCTCTGTCTTATTCTCCCTTCTTCCAATCCACCTTTCACAAGGTCTTCTTCTATCATTCGTCTACTGAGATTACAGTTTTGCTCAGTTAACTCAAAACAGCGTCGTCTTAATTCTTCGTTTCGCTTGATGAATTAGGTGAAGCTGCTGGGGAGAAAAGGGAGTGGTGCCCGTCAAAACAACAAGTGTTCAGAGGTTCATGCTCAGACGATGGAGGACAAAAATGTCTAAATGACTTATTATGGACATGGAATCCAAGTGTAAGGCTCAGCCCTGTCTACTGTGATTGCACTCCTAAACGTCACAACAAGCGTCTCTGCGATTGTCCTAGTATGATTTGCCTCTAATAAAAGGTCTATTTACGACCCCAAACTCTTGTTCTATCTTCCTATGTACCATTAATAATGTTTCTATTTTCCGAATATAATATACTATATCTCGAAATAAATGCGGAAACAAGTTTTGTTTTCGGTACCAGTGTGTTGTCCTTGTGTAGTTTCCTTGCATCATAGCGTATTTTCTTCTACTCAAGAACTCGAGTTGGCTGATGGAGAATGTTGCCGCGCTAGATAAGGAACTTCAGAAACTATCCCAGAGATATCTTCACCTACAGTCACTGTGTTTCCAATTGAAGCTGCTTGTTTCTTGATGTAGCCTAACCCAAAATGGCCAGACCCGTTTCTTCCCGTAGTGTAGCTTGTTAGTTTCCCGACCTGAAAATAACGTTCATAAACTGGTTAAGGAATAGCAAAATAAAATTTGGCTTTTCTTCTTTGTTTTTGATCTACCAAGGTATGCACACAAACGCTCAAAACCTTTTTCCCATCGACTGTGATGGTGCTGCCGGGTTCCGCTGGTGCAGAGAGATTAAGTCCACATAACCTTTGTTTGATTCCATCATATGTTATGAGTCTTGCTATAGTCTCCTGTCCCTTATAACATCCTGAGATGTTTGAAGATTTTTTAGTCAAGGCGTTTCTTGTATCGTTTTAGTTCACTGAACAAAAGCTTCTCAAATACCTTTGTTCAGAGATATCGAGTTCCATAGACCCGCCTCCAAAACATTAAATTCCTTGCTAAGTTCTCTCTCCGGTGCTGGTCTTCCTGCAAAACATCAATGCTATTGGCCTGAGAAACATATTATTTTATTCACTAAATCAATATCTAAAAATTCTGATTTCGCTAATGCCAAGAGAAAGATCTGAGAGCATACTTATAAGTTATGAGTTTCTTGCCTATATAAGGTAAATATCGATCATGCCTTTAGTAGGACTAGAGGCCACAAACTCATGAAATTAGATTTTGTAGGTTATCAGGTGATAGATGATCATCGGTGCCAAACCAAATCGTGAATTATTTACTAACCTTGAGTGATTCTAAGTTTCTCCCAGGCTACAGAACCCATTGGAATGGCACCTTCAGCTAAAAGGGTCTTCCAGACAGAAACAGCACCCCCTGGTGACATTAACATGGTAAAGCCTTCATCTGAAATAAGACTTCCAACCGCAACTGTTATTGGCATTCCATCAAACTGACAAAGAAAGGAGCTTGTTACTTCATGTCGCTTCACATGATCTGTTTCGATATTAAAAAAAAAGGCTTACACTATAATGCTGATGCTGCCCATATGGCTGCCCAATAAGATCTCCCAGGTTCAGTTTAGACATGATCTGTTTCAAGTTTTTACAGCAGCATAAAAAAAAAAATGTATTCGAACTACTATAAAGGCTAACAGAGAACATTTTACAAGGATTTTTCAGTCTGCTAGAAGAATTATCTTACTTGGTTGCTTTTGGGTCCTGCTAAAGCAAATAAGCAAGTTTGCTTGGTAATGTCCTTGATCTCTACCTTGTCAGCAAAAAAAATGTACCTGAGAAGAGGAAAATGAGAAATAAATGATGTCAAGGTTCTCCAACGAAGCCTGATTTTCAAAGAAACCAGCAAAATATTGTATGTGAGCAAGGATGAAACGTTTTGACATACTTGTTCATCATCTCAATTATGCTTTGGCATGTTGTTGGAGAAACCGTCAGCAGTATTGCATTTTTCTGACAAGAAACCAAGAGTCGGTTTAACAGAGAAGTTGCATATGAAATATATATGAGCCACTTAAAGTGAACACAAGGAATGCGTATGATTACCATGATCCAGGCATGTGCAATATCTATCGTTCGAGCTGTTGGGGTAACGAATACAGTGTCACATCCCTTCAAAAACGCCAAATAGATCCACAAGTAATTACCAACCACAGAAACAACAATTTACACTCAAATGCAAATATCCCCAAAAAAACACTAACCTGTCCTTCATTAAGGCTTTCAAAATCCGCAGTAGTTTGGTTGTGAAGGAAATGAGCGCGGTCATCTCCACTAACTTGATGGCAGAAGATGTAGCAAATAGTTAAAACAACAAAACATTAGGTAGTACCATAGGCAGAATCAAACCGAACCAGCTCCATATCGAGAAAGTATTGATAAGACAAGAGATAAATAAGGATATACCTCGTATTCTCCCAAAATGTGAGAGGTCTACAACCTACATAAATCAAGTTTTTGATCAAAATAATAATAACAATGCGCAAACAGCCAAAGAGCTCCAAAGTTAAGTAAAATATACCACAACTCCATTATCAAATGCATCTAAAGCCTCATCGTCGTTATCAAAACTCTCAACAACACCGTCTTCTGAAACTTTCCCTCCAGCAACACTAATTGTATCCTTCACAAATTCCACAAATCAATGCATTAGCATATGATTACTACTTGAAACATCCAATTCAAAGAAACATATAACACAATCAAAAAATTCAAAAATTGTTCGCTAATTTCTCGAAAGCTCTTCTAACAATAAATTCCAATAACTGTTACATAGAGCTACGACTCGTAACACTTTTCTACTCTAAGCAATTGTAATTCGAAGCTGCTTACATGGAGATCGTGATCAATCGGAGGCGGTGAGAAATCGAACTGCAACGAATCGGAAGAAGCAGAGACGCATCGGAGCTGAAACTTCCGTTCTCGGAAACCACTGTTTCGGAGACTAAGCGAGCGGCGGCGAAGAACTTTTGCGTCGTGGAGACAGCAAGGAAGCAGAGCAGTATTGGTGGTGATGTGGCTAACGCAATCTATCCTCATCATCGCCATGTCCGTACAACTCCTGAGAAGGCAATAAAATTACAAAAAAAAAAAAAAAAAAACACTCTTGTGAAATTATTTATTTGCAAATAATTAATAACTACTTATACGTTGTAAATTCATATTTTTTCGATTAAACAAAAACATTAAAAGCCAAGGCAAAGTGAGTGTATTTTTAAAGAGATATAACAATATCCAATAATCAATGTCATATACATTGCTTTACCTAATTTTTGTTTGTTCTTTTCCCGTTTTTTACCAATTTTTGTTTAATATTCCCAAAAGTTTGTCTCTGGCCAGAGTGGACTATACAAGCAAATAAGAACAAAAAAAAAACAAATATACAGCAAACAAAGGAATACACTTTAGTCAACTAAAAGAGGATCATGATGAGGGTTTTGAGTCGAAGTAGTAGTAGTATCTGCAAACACTTGAGCTTCATCTTCATCTCTCACATCTCTGAACATCGAAAGAAACGAGTTTAGTCCTTCTGACGAAGCACCGCCTAATATCCAGAGTAGCATTGAGCTGAACGAGCTCATCGCGCCTGCTTGTTGTGGGTTAGGCTCTGCTGCGGGGTTGGTGTTTGCTGCATTCTCTTCTTGATGCCCTTGATGTTGCGTTGGATTCTCGACTCCTCCGTCCCCTGTTGGAGATCTTGCTTCAGTGTTTGGGTTTGTGGTGTTTGTGTTGTTTGGACCAGATGGAGCTCGGTTTCTTGTCGTTCTGTTCAGCCTTGTGATGTGAAGAGTTGACGCGAGGATTGTTGAGGAAGTGATGTGGAAGTCTGGGTGTTGCTGAAGGTGTGACTGTCGGCTTTGGAGGAATCTCTGAAGTGCTGGTACCTGTGATTTTGTGAGATATAAACTTTTAATTGAAGCTTATCTTCTCTGGATCTGGCCAATATTCGAGTTGTTGGAATCACATGCTTACCTCAAAACGGTTCCAGAAGTATAGAATCAAGTGTTGCATGAATGCAGCGGTTGTCATTAGGGCGAGATAAGAAAAGCCTGTTGAGAGTTGCGCAGTAAGTGAACACGTCTGCATTTTTCAGTGCTTAAATGAGACAAATATAAAGGTTAAACCCAAGTTCTTACCATATGCATATGAGAAGAAATATATATGGAACACCAAGAAGTATAGTAAGAAGAAACGCGGGAAGAACTTCATCGATATTGGTGTCCTGACACTGCAAGGAAAATACTTTATTACTACTATTCCATTGAACAGGTAAAAATAAACTTCAAAAATGGCAGCGAGATCATCACGAACGGGAGAGCTTGACAGTGGAAATACAGGTGACTGAGGCAAAAGAGGAGACCAAAACCTTATCAGGGTGAATAATTCGCATAGCCAGACGAGAACTAGAACCATGAAAGCCAATAGCTGATCGTCGTAAAACTCAAACAGGAAGAACAGAATCCCAATCATAATCTGCAATTTCAAATAGTTATATTATGTTGGGCAAGGAATCCTCTGAAATATTCGAACGAGTATGTGTATGCATACCGGGACAAAGACAAGCGATTCAATCACGTGAACGAAGATCAATTGAAATGTTGGTAACCGATGCTGGGCATGGTGTTGAAGCTGCACTGCAACAAATTGATATCGAAACAAAGATGATTGTTGAGAAGCAATTATAAGAAACCATCAGCTATAGGAATAGAAGAAAGACAAACCTGTGAACTTCAACATGCGAGTTTGTGTCTCTCGCAGTGTGAATGACACAGACATTGTGGTTGTGAAAAACACAAAAAGTGACATCATAAGCACACCACATTTCGTCACCAAGTAATCTGCATACACCCGGAATAATAATATTACTCAATAAATGCCTACACTGAATACAGATAACGAAATTTGCAAGAGCTAATAAAGCAGCCTTGGTGAGATCTTCCAGTCTGATATAGCACTCATACTCATGCGAGATGCAATGGAACTTTTTTTTAACATATGGTATTCACGAGACAGAACATGACAAACCTCCGAATTGCGCAGAACCTTCAGGTAGTTCTTGGGAGTAACTAAGATTGTAAAATTCTCTTGTCTGGTAGTTGTATAGATAACCTGTCATGGAGGAAGTTGGCAGTCATATAAAATGCAAAAAGCAGCTTTCACAACAGCACATAGACATAAACAATTGAGGGGACATGAGCAGTCGACAAGGACAGATGAAAATCATGTAATGGCAACCAACAACAACACTGGTTATTTTATATTTTGCATAGTCACGCATGAACCAATTGACAGCAGCACACTAATCTCCAACAAGAATTACTAAAGAATAACTTAATTTAAAGTAACAGTAAGAGATAAATAGACAACCTCTGTTTAGTGATAGCATGAACTTTCAGAAAGAAATAGTTTGTTCACAACATATAAAAGCAAAGAAAAACATGTTGTTTTCGAATCAAAGGCTTCGAAGGATGAGACCCACAAGTAGTGAAACTTGCGTAGTTGCGTGGACATTATTAACAGGAAAAGCAGCTAATACCTACCTTGACCAGCAGAGTTCTGTAAGCTATTCATTATAATAGTATCATATCCTACAACTCTGTTTATAAGAAGTTGCTGCCACCTGCCAAAGTAATCCAATATTAAGAAGCTTATCATTAGGATACAGCCCTACAATTCTATTAATTGTTTCAAAACTGAGGGCCAATAACATGAATATTACCTGTTGCCAAAGCAAGGATGGCGTGCCGATATGCTGACATTTGCAGTACGAATGTTATGCCGTGACTTTGCTTCATCAGGCAGCAAAAAGTAACCCTATATGGAAGTAAACCAAAGCAATTATAAGACCGAACCAGAAATTCAACTGACGAATTCCTCATTTTTCACATCTTCATTATTAAGATGCTCAAGCATGTTCCACTAGTCATCTTTAAATTCTTGAGAGAGCATAATGTTTACCTTTTCCATGGTATATAGATATGTTGGCTCAAACTCTTGGGTTCTTTCCTCAAGCCATTGAACTGGAAAAAAAATCAACAAACAAATTGAAACATAGAAGTTCATGCAGACATCTCCCTACCCAAAGCAGAGCGAAAAGCTAAACCTGTGTGATTTTACTCATCTAATAACTAAACCTTCTTAAATGAAAAATTGTAGAAAGCTTATTAAGGCCCCATGACAGAGTTTTTATATAGTAGCTTGCGTATCAAAAACAAGAAATGCTTTTCACATGGAAATGTATGTATTCAGATGAAAACGGTCAACATAGTCTGATAGTGATAGGTTCATTCAGATGATGAAGAACACAACCAGAGTAAATATAAATTAGAGTGGCTTTTACCTGCATAGTAGTTGACTTTGTCCATATACAGTATATGCAACAATTTGGGTACATCAAGATTCAACGGTACGGCGATGATGTTCTGCATTTAAATTTGAAGAGCAAAATAATTTGTTTTAGTAAAAATACAAATAATCAGGATTGTAACCCATCAGATGACCTAAGTACTGTGGCACCAAATTATATATATTATTGAAAAGCTAAGTCCATTTTCCTAACAAAATAAAGTGAAAAACTACTGAAAAAATTTACACACCCTAACGATTGAGTCACATGCCACTTCAATTTTTCAGTAACATATATTTCGGATCAAAAGAATGCAGCGTAAGAACCATGCTTTAAAAGAGATATTCCATTTTGACAAAAAAAAAAGAAAGAGATATACCAAAAACATCCAACAGAAATCTCGCATAGGAGGTACAACATCTATCTATATATGACAACCATAAGCACTATCTAAGTCAGAATTTGAGAAACGGGAGGAAATGAAACAAAGAGGCATTGTAACATATTCTAAGTCATTTAAAAGACAACTCACCCATATTTTTCGAAAACCTCTGAGGATCCGTGCTGTATGCTGTAAAACAAAAGAAATGCGCCTATAACACTTTTTGAGAAAGCGAAGAATAACTGCTTTGACAGTCTCTTTTGCAGACACTGAGAAACTACTGCGGGGTTCTTCCTTATCAACTTTTACAAATATCTCGTCAGCGTTCTCTTCATTGGTAGAGCTTTCTGCATGATTGCAAAAAAAGGCAGTATCAGTCCCTGCAAACTTCACATTTATTGCGCTCCTACATGCAGTCTATCCAAATCAAATTTAACCACAGCCTACTCCTAAACATAAACAAATCACCTTGATCAGTCTTTGAGACTTCTAAACTATCAGTTGTAGCGACAACTTGAGGAACATCGGCAGCAGTACTTTCATCATTACGTGACCACAACCCTGCACTTGTTATCTATACCAGAGAAATCAGTAAATTAGACAATCAAGGATGAAATTTATTTATTTCTGGTCAATTGATTTCAAGAAAGAGACTTAAACAGTATGAGTAGCCAAGTCTTGCAATGAGGGAGAAACAAGCTCATGGGCCTGGAAAATCTACAAATTTACACTAGTTACACAAGCTAGGCATCGAAAGGGATCAGCCACATACCTTAATTTGCATAAGCTCTGCTTCAGTTAACTCAACTCCAGTCAGCTCGCTTGAACAACCAGGCTTCCAAAGGAAAAAAAGATTAACAAAATAAGTTAGAGAGAAACAATAAAGATCAGATAAGAGAACCTTAGGTTAGGGGAGACTAGCATGAAAAAAAATCTTAGGAAAGCTACACGAAAATCTTAAAATCAAAAACAACTAAACCAACATAAAATCTTCATGGATATATCATTAGGATTTTAGGGCTACTCGTATTTGATTTCAACAGATACAAACAGTAGAATCATAACTAAGGATCATCCCAACATCTTATATAGCTTCAGCTCCAGAATTTTCACATTAATGGAGTAACATAAACACAGAAAATCCAATGGAAACTGATACATCATCTTCTTCAACAGTATAAAGGACCTAAAACTCTCCGGTAAAACCACATTTAACCTAAATCAAGATACTTAATACCCAAATTCGGCTAGATATTTGAATCGTTCTGCACATACATAAACTCGAAAGAGAGTCAAAATTTTCACCTGCTGAACATAATTGGCGTGCATAACAACAAGGACACAGAACAAAGTGATCGCGACGAAGAGATAAGTATACTCTAAGAAACCTCTAATCCTAGGCGTTAAGATCTGCGAAAACCTCTCCTGAACCCTAATAAACGTCTGCTCCGGATCCATAATTTTTCTGATCTCCTCCTCCGATGCACTTTCTTTCGAACGAAACTATCTAGCTGCTTATTATTATTATTATTATACTGAAAGATTGCGTCGGCATCGATTTCGAATTGTGCGATTTCTTCTCCTTCTTCTGAGAGTTTTTACAGAAACATCATCAATACCCGAATCAATCCACAGATATATTGAAAGAAGATTGCAAAAAGCACCGCGAATGATATTTTTATTCACATTTTTTTGTGTTTTTTTTATACATCTTTTTATTTAACAGTTAAGAAGTTCGATAGTCTAGTGGTGCTTTTATTTTTTTGTTTTTGATTTTGTGTTTGAGGTCACGAGTTCAATCCTCCCTCGTCAACATATTACAACAATTTTCAAGTTTAATACAATCATATTAGCTTGGAATTGCTTTGTTCTTCAATCTAGGATTTGGTTTTCTCTGTGTTAGTAGTTGTTTTCGTGTCATAAGCGTTAATTAGGTGGTTTAAAAGATGATTTCACACCGAGTCGTGGTAAAAGATGCAATGATTCTCGGATTAGGTAGCGCTAGATCCATCTAATGATTCAGGGTTTTACTTGATCGACTCATTGCATTGGGTCCAATGGAGGGAAATTTATGTATCTTTGATTTGGATGTAATACCTTTGGATAAAAAAAAAATAACATTACTAATGTCTTGTCGTCTTTGTAGCAAATCATACCTAATATCTAATCGACTCTTTTAACCATTTGAAGAGGAAATGTGGTCATTTACAAGCTCTCTCTCTTTCTCTCTCTCTCTACCTTAATTTATCTAAATCACTTTTAATCGAAGAACATTTAGGACCGTAAAGCCTGTGACGGTTGGAAGGTAAAAATGATCAGCAGATCAAAGAAGTCTTAAGACAAGAAGAGGTGAGTAGATATGAGAATCCCTCTCTCATTATGCTTCATTTAGCTTCAGTCAGAACTGCCTTGACCTTTTTGGATGCTTGGTAGAACCGCATCAAAGGACACCTTGTATTCACGAAACTGCAAAAGATCAAAAACAAGGCTCAGTATATGTCTTACGGAGAAGCTTAGTACGCGTTTTAACTTTCAGAAATCTCTTAACTAACTGCAGCATGGTTAAATATCGAAACTGTTTACTCCAAAGTTCAGATCAGGGAATCGACATATTTTAACCGCCTAAGTTTCATGATCTTCAGTATATAATAGATCTGTCTTATCTTGACGAAATTCACTGAAATAAAAATAATAATGGTTTTGGTAACGAAAGAAACCTGCTTCACGATCTCTTCATATTTAGCGGCTAACCGTTTCACTTTAGCTTCTCCTGACTCTCTCACCTGCTTAATCTTGGCATTATTGTCATCAACCTGTTGATATGTATATAAACAAAGAAAAACTTAGAAGGCGATGATTAAGCATCGTACACAACAGAAACTCATATTGTTAGATAATTAAAAGAAAGGGAGCAATACCACAGCTACTACTGATTCCACATCCGTTTGCCTGGCTTCAAGTTCACGTCTTCTGGATTCAACCTCCACTTTTAGGTTATTCAGTTGATTTGTCCAATCATCAAACATGACAGCTTTTTCCTTCTCTAGCTGTTTCAATGATTTGTTCAACTGTTCCACTGTTGAGAGAAATAGAGAATTACATTATGAAACAATATCTAAAGAGGAAAGAAATAAACAACGACTCGCCTATTCTTTCCCGCTCAGCCACTTTCGCCTCAAGTGATTTGTACGCCACTACATCCTCGCTCAGCTTAGATTTAAGTGCTTTGAATTCTTTCTCAACAGCTTTCGCATTGGTTACCTGTAACATCATTGAACACACATAAAAATGAAAGATATATCCAAAGACAAAATACATTGTATTCCAAGAATTGGGAGGGTCTGTGTGTTTCCACATATACAATACATGATTCACAATCTACAAGAAATGAAAGAGGTTGGAGTTTTTTTTGCTTGGTCACCTGTTCGTTAATTAACTGCAGTTGCGAAGATGACTTTGAAATTTTCTTGAATGCCTGCAAAAGGCAACCATAGTTAAATGTACTTTGTTACCTCAATATTAAGGAAAACTTTGATGGTAAACGTATTACGCTAAAAAGTAACAACTTTTAGAATAAGGTCTCAATATAAATAAATGAAGTTCTTCCAAAAGGTCCTGGACAGAAGTTTGTGAAGTATGAACAAAAGTGATAGAGCAATAAACACATTCTTAGAAGATATTGACTTGAATCCTCTTTCTCTAACCAAATGGTAGTATCCGCAGTGACCTAGGACTCGATAATTTCCATTAGTTAACCATAAAGTTGTCCTAAATGAATTTAGCTACGTGCTGATCAATAAGAGTTAGTAATAGTCTATGGGATGGATGGATTCGATTATTTCAAATGAAAGTGAAGAAGAATGTCGCAGTGACTGACAAAAACACCAAGGGAGTAGTGTATAAGAGAAAGGGAAAAACAAAACCGACAATCAATGAATTGTGTTATTCTTGTTGAACAGAGTAACCGTTACATATATAACAAAGAGTGTGTTTCCTAATCTAAGAGATTGTACAATGAATACGGAATCAAATGTTTAATGTAATTGATATCATATTCTTGATTGACTGAGAGTGTTTCCTAATCTAAGAGATTATACAATGAATACGGAATCAAATGTTTAATGTACTTTTGATATTGATATCATATCCTTGATATCTGTTGATTGATTGTGTGATGTATGTAGATGATATCCAAATTAAATTACCCCTTCAAGTTGGAGCCTAAGAGAAAGTAAAAAAAAAAATAACAAGAGTTTTTTAAAATTTTGAACTTAAAATTAATGGGCCTTATTGGGACTTTACGTCTAAACGTGTTTGCGGTTGATATAAATTACCAAAATCACTTTTAATCGAGGAATGTTTAGGACCGTAGGATTTTAAAGGATCTGATGGATCAACGGTCATCATGGAGCTAGGATGTAGATGACTTTAATTTTTTTTATCTTTTGTTTAGTGTTTGGTATTTTATATGATTTTGAACACTGTTATTATTTCTTTGGATTCAAAAATCATTCAAAAATCTTCTTAGACTTCAGTGATTCCTAAAACGGATTTTTTTTTTCTTTCTATATAGATTCTTAACCATTTGAAGAGAAAATATGTGATGTCGTTCGTGTTCGTAGCAAATATGTAATAGATTCTTGATCATTCTTTACAATCTCTCTCTCTCTCTCTCCCCGACTCTCTCTACTTTAATTTAGCTTCAATCAGAACTACCTTGACCTTTAGCGACATGGTAGAAACGCATCAAAGGACACCATATCTGCAAAAGAGCAAAAAACAATGCTCAGTATATGTACCGTATATCTTACAAAGAGTCTGGAAGAAGCCTGGTACAGGTTTAACTCTGGAGACCTCTTAATTTGATGAAGGCTTTTTTGTATTCATGGTTTAGGAATCCACTATGAATGAATGAATGAAGTTCTTCCTAAATCTCCAAGGTGGACACTGGACAGTGGGCACCAAAATGAATGAAGTTCTTCCTAAATCTCCTTGACAGAATTCCGTGAAGTATGAACAAAAGTGATAAACACCTAAGACTTGAAATCCTCTTTCTTAGACCAAATGGTAAACAACTCGATAATTTCCAATAGTTAACCATCCAGTTGCATAGGATGTCCTAAATGCGTTTAGCTACGTGCTAATCAATAAGAGTTAGTAATAGTCTAGAGTTTTCATTAGATACCTTTTCATAAACCTCAAAGATGGCATCCTTTTACTGAAAAGTTTCCTTAGCTGATCCAAACACTACTAACTCTTTTTTTTTCTTTTTTTTTTTTTTAGAAAAAAAAAACATTTTTGACTGCTGTTACCTTGATAGAGAACATGAGCATCATAACAACCGACTTAGTGTACTCATCATCAGTTCCATGACGGCACACCTACATCACATCATATCATCAGTACACTATTATACATTAATCCAGATATCTAGCACAATAATCCAGAAAAGGAACCTGTTTGAGCAACCCGGGAAACTCTTCAACCTTCTTGGGAATAACATTGTTGGCTATAGCAAAATCAATGCTTCTGGAACAGAGAAATCAAAACAATTCATCAACACCCAAGAGAGAGAGAGGAAGTAGAAAAATTACTTGGCGAAAGTGGTGCAACAGCTCCGAAAATTCTCAGAATCAGTCTTAGGTCCAACTTGAATGTGGTAACGTAAACGCTGAGTCACCAACCCTAATTAGGAGGAATTCTTGACCAGTGACGCTGTCGTATTCTCCTGTAATCCACTTCCAGTACCCGGACACGTGGTCGCCTTTGCCACCGTAGTGAAAGTGGATTACAAAAAAATACGGCATCGTTAGTATAGGTCAATAATTCCTTCCGATTAGCGTCAAAAGAGGAAGGTATTTTCACTCTTTGATGACATCGAAAGCTCGTAGACAACTCGAGAGTAGGGTTTTTGGTATCCGAGGTCCCGAGACAATCACTGGCATCAAGGAGGCTAAATCGCTACCATTACGGAAGCCGATCTCAAAAACCCTACCATTACTGGAGCCGATCCCAAAAAACTACGTTAAAGAGACGCTGAATGAGAATTGTGTTATTCTTGTTGAAGAGAGTAACCATTACATATATAACAAAGAGTGTTTCCTAATCTAAGAGATTATACAATGAATACAAAATCAAATGTTTAATATAATTGATATCATATTTTTGATATCTGTTAATTGAATGTGATATAGATGCTATCCCATTATCCCCTTATTAATATTAAAACACATTTGCTAATATAATAATTTATTTGTAATATTCACATAATAATTTCTTACCATTTTAATAAATACCACAGCTTAAAGTTATATTATTTGTAATATTATAAATATATACACATCATTTCTTTACAAACGGATGTACATCTTAACAAATCTCTAAACAAATTATTTCCTTATACCTAATCATCTAAATAAAGAAAAAATATACAGAATAAGATACAAAAATCTGGATGTAATGAATAAGAATATCGACCCCTTGTTCTAGCAAGGCATAGTAGTTATCTATTTCGGCTGTGTTTTGTAATGGATTTAAAGGGAAACTAAATTAAGAAAACTTTTTTTCCCCCGCCTAGAGAGTAGAGACGACAAGAGCCCCTGAGAATTTGATCCTTTTGTTTTTGGATTTTTTTGTATCATTTTGTTGTTTGTTTACTTTAACCTTATACTGTCCAAGATTTCAGAGATGTTTATCCTATTTTAGGAGCAACAAAGTTTCATAAAACTCCTTACTTGATAACATCCATTTAGAGTTAAATCATCATCACATTAAACTCAGAAAAGCAGAAAGTTTTACAAAACACGTTCTTAATAACATCCATTACACTTAATCATCGCCATTAGTAAACTTGGAAACATAAACATCATTAGATGATTAAAATAAACCTCAAGGATGACTTTATTAAAAAAAACAACTAAGAAGAAGCTGAGAGAGGGATTGGTTTCACAGCGCTCCGAATCCGCTCAAAAGCTACTCTTATTCTTTCCTTAAGACCTGAATGCTCACTCTCTACCTCTCCACTCTCTTTATCAAGCTGCGCCACATTGCCATCGACCCTGATCACCAGTTTGCCGTTCTCTCCTAGTTTCACATCCCCGAAGAGCGACACGAGTAGCGCGTATATCACTTTCTCAACTTTCTTCCCATTCTCTTCCTCCGATTTCACAGCATCTTCTTCTTCCACAACGATCTTGGGGACTTCGCGGCTGATGTTAAGAACCAGAGCTACAATGGAGTCTGAAACCATGTCACTTATCGGATCTGATGACCACTGCAGCGAGATGTGCTTCTCTGACTCTTGTTTAACCGTTACTCTTTCATGTACTTTCAGTGCCGGAAGCCCCGATTCCTCATCAGTTGAAGATTCCACGCTCTCGAAAATCTTCTCGAGGCGATGTTTTATAACACCAAAAGCTCCTGCAAACGGTATTGTTATCCGCTGAGTTACAGTCGCTGTTGATAGCTGTGAGAAAACATGGAGTTCATCAGGTGCCATTATCTGATAAGTGAACCCTTTCTTCACCAGAATCCCACTCACTGAATCGCCAACATCAGGTGTCTTTTCAGCCAATCTCCCAATGGTTTTCGCCAGTTTCTCAGAGTTAAAGTACATTTCAACAGACTCACAGTTCTTCGGGGTCATGATCCTTGTGTTTCCATCAGGAAACTCCGTGAAGAGCTTCTGTTTGAGCCTCATCATCTCGTTAGCTTCACCGTGAACAAGGATGATGTTAGGAGGCATGAGCTCTTTCAAGAACGTGCTCGTCTGCGCGTAATCTGCGTGAGCAGAGAATGAGATATAGTGCACTTGCATGTTGAGAGGAGCAGTAAGTCCATTCATAAGAGTCACCTCCTTCGGTTCATTTATAATCGTCTTCGCCAGTGTACCTTCCACCATGTAACCAGGTATAATACAAGCATTTTTCTTATCTGAACACCAGCTGTCAAAGAGTTGCCTTGAGAGACCACTTTGAAGACCTCCAGGAGTAGCCATAACCACACATGGACCGACATCGCTAAAATCATCGATGCTGTTTAATGGAAGAATGTGCTTGAACACAAACGGATTAGAATTTGCAAACTGGTTGCGGATTCTGTCGTTCATAGATAATATGTAGGTTTGGTAAACTGCCATACACTTTTTGGCGAGCGGTGATGCATAGTAGATTGGGATATTGTTTAGATCTGGGTGGTTCGCCCAGTATTCATCTAAAATCAAGAGAAGTTCCTGAGCACGGCCCAGTGCAAAAGCCGGGATCAGAACACGTCCTCCCTGAGCCACCGTTGAATGGATAACATCAGTGAAACGTTTCTCACGGATATGACGAGACTGATGAAGCTGGACACCGGAAGTGGATTCAATGATGCATATGTCAGGGGAGAACTGAGGAAGCTCAGCTGCTCTCAGATGTCGGTCTTCCTCACGGGAATAGTCACCTGTGTAGAGGATCCGGACACCAGCTATATCCACCATAAACATGGCTGCACCCAAAACATGGCCTGCCGTGTAACACCAGAACTTTATGCCATTTACTTCAACCGTTTGATGGAAATCAATTACCTAGAGAGGAATCAAACATAAACTTCAACTCAACAATGAATGATCCCAAACCCAATGGAGTGATTAAAGTATAAACATAGTCATATGATACAATGCAGGACTAACCTCAATTTTGTCCATGGACTTGTTGATGTCTTGTTCATCGAACAACATATCTTCAACTGACACTTTGCTCACTTTTACATAATCTGTAAGCAACAGCTTGTAGATGGCCTTTGTTGCATGTGTCATGAAAACCCGCCCATTAAATGTCGTCTAATCAAACATCAATAACCTGAATTAGTTCCCAGCTATGTTTTAACACATCAACACAACAAAATCATTCGGACAGAGAAACAAACCTTCTCCAGAAAATAAGGTAGCGATGCTGCATGATCTATATGAAAGCTGAAACCAAAAGCATCAACGCACAGTTTGTTATCTTATACTTCAAAAACCTCTCACCAAACAAACACAACACATTCTAAAAGCTTTAAACTAATCCAAGAAAGGTTTCCACTACACATCAAAGCTTCTGTTTTTGTATTAAAAAGCTTAAAAAGTTTGAAGATTTTGCTCTAGTAGCCTCCCAATTTTATCTCTTTAGATGGGAAACAATCATATAAACATTCCCAAATCTAAATCAATTTCTCAATCTACTCAAACCAAGAAACTAAACCTTTTCAATTGATTAATGGGTATTACCAAAAAGAGCAAGAAGAAGAAGAAGTAAACATACTGAGTAATCAAGAGGACATCAATGGTGGAAGGATCAATCTCATCAAAGTAAGGCAACGCAGCCATGCCCGAGTAGGCAGGATGAATCCCACAATCAAACTGCACAAAAACACAACCAAGAATCAACAACACAACAATAAGACATGCCCTGCCACCAACAAGACCAAAATCAAACACACATTAGAAGACAAAACGGAGAGGGAAAGAAACGAAACACACACCAGAATGTTTTTGCCTCTGAAGGACATGTAAACACAGGAACGACCCACTTCGCTCCCAGCTCCCAAAGGAGTGACGATAAGCTGATCTCCATCTCGCGTAGTTGGTTGCTCTCTTCTTTTCAGAGAAGTAGAAGAAGAAGCCATGTCTCTCGTTTTCTCGATTCCTCCTCGAAAGAGAAGAAGAAGTAACCGAAAAACAAAAAAGTTTCAATTTTTATTATCTTCTCTCAAACCCTAAAAAAAAAGAAGGAAACTTAAAAAACGACCACAGTGGGAGTCGAACCCACGACCTTCTGATCCGAAGTCAGACGCGCTAATCCACTGCGCTATGCGGTCAATACATTACACCGTCGAACTCTACATTATATACGATAAATGTGTAATACCGAAATTACCCTTGTGTTGGTTTTGTCACCTAAAGTCTGCGCCAAAGGAGAGAAAAAGTTCGAAGCTTTCTCGGCGATGACGGAGCGAACGTACAGACGACGCAAACCGGGGATGTTAAGGACCTACTCCGACTCGTTAAACGACGCCGTTTCATATCAGGCGGAGTATCTTTCTTCGTCTTTGTCTCCAGATACAGAGCCACTTGAATTCCCCACTCAAGAGTCGTCTTGTCTCTGGAATTATTCATCAAGATCCAATTTTTCGGACGATGATTTTATTCAGAAGAGGGCTAAGAGACCCAGGAGGAACGGTGGTGGAGGGTTTGGTTTGACTTCGAGTTTGATGAAGCCAGCGCAAGAGTTTGGCGAGTTAATGGAGAATGAAGACGAGGTTAAGTTCGCGCTTGATGGGTTAAAGAAAGGACATCATGTTAGGACCAGAAGAGCTGCTCTGTCGTCTCTTCTCTCGATTTGCGAATTTAAACATCAGCGACGGTCTTTGAGAGCTTTAGGGTACGTAAGCTTTCTTTATTTACTTTTGGGTTCTTTTTGTTGAGTTCTTTCCTTTTGTAGGGTTTGTTTCTTTGAAAGTTTCTGAATTTGGTTGTGGGTTTCGTGTTTAGAGATTTGGTTGAGCTTTCTGCGTTTTGGGTCGTAATGATCGTCGAGATTGATGAAGGTTATTAGGGTATGTATAGGTAGAAGCTGATTTTGGAACCTGTAAAATTTGTCAAAAGGTCTAGAATTTATCATTGGCTAGTCGATTTGTTTTGGAACAGTAGATGAGATGTCCTTAACAATGAGCATTGTGGTATCTCACAAAAAAATTTCCCCTATTTTCCTGGGAGTTGGTTGTTTCAGGATCTCACAATCCATAATTGATGCGATTTTGGGTCTCAGCCTTGATGACAGACCAAGCAATCTTGCTGCAGCTACCCTTTTCTTTGTTCTAACTGCTGATGTAAGTGACCTGCACATTACTTGCATTGTGAATTATGCTTGTGATGTTCTTTTCTCTTTCTGCAGTGCAATTATTAGCTTGTTTACCGTTTTACTTTCATGATTCTAGGGTCAAGATGGCCACTCTATGGAGTCCCCTGAATCCATCAAGTTTTTGATAAAGCTGTTGAGACCTGTGGTTCCCGTCAGTACTAATGGGAAGCCTCGAAATATAGGATCTAGGATCTTATCAATTATCAAGGATGTTGATGCAGCGTGTGATGCAGCCAATATGCATGATTCAAGCTCCTGTGATATACTGTCTAGAGCACAGGACATTCTTGTTAATTGCAAGGAGTTGAGATTGATTGATAGCTATAAAATTGAAAAGATGAGGCCTGAGCTAAGTACAAAATGGCTAGCTTTGTTGATGATGGAGAAGGCGTGCTTGTCCAAAATCTCTTTTGAAGGTACTTGAACTTCTTGTCTGTTTTGTTGGAAACATTGACTAGCTGACTTCTTAAAGGCATCTGGTGTATTCTATAGGGTTATAGAAATTGAAAAGTCATGTTATCTGCTATGATTATTTGCTTCCAGTGATTCAGTTTAACAAATGTGTAGCCGGTTGTAGATCCTACGACAAGATTATAATTGATTTATATTGTTTCTTCCTAATTATTTTTATTGTTCTTCCTTATCCAGATACCTCTGTGAAAAAAACTGGAGGAATGTTCAAGGAGAAACTGCGAGAACTTGGAGGGCTTGATGCAGTCTTTGACGTTGTAATGGATTGTCACGCTGTAATGGAGGTGTGGACCTATTTGTTTCATTTTTTTTCATTAGTTTCTTTTTAGAAGATAAGAACGACTATCTTTGTTTGGCTAGGATGTCAATAACTTCTGTAAAGTGTCGTAGATTGCTAGCTTTTTAATTGTTCGGTTATCTTCAGGATCATATATTATCTGAATCCAATTTTTTGCTGAAATTCGTTGCAAGGCAAGGTTCTTTACATGTACCTTGATAAATATATCTAAAGAGAATTCGTATTTTGCTGTAACACAGTTTAATGTTACTGTCACTAGTCAGAATACTTTTGTTGGGGACAAGAAAGATTTCTGTCTTAGTGGTGGCAAAGACTGTGTACTTGTATTTAATAAGAGTTTCTAATGCATATTTGTTACTGGGCCTTTGCAATTTTATTTAGTAAGAGTTTCTAATGCATATTTTGTTTGCAGAGCTGGTTGGAACATGACATACTCTCTGTCGAGGATATAAAAGATGACTTGAATAAGCAGAGTCTGATGTTACTCCTGAAATGTCTAAAAATCATGGAGAATGCGACGTTCCTCAGCACAGAGAACCAGGTAGCTTTATGTATTTTGGATTCCTAGCCTCAAGTTAGCTTGTATTGATTAGTTCTGCACCTGGAAAAGTAACTTCATATATTATTTCTTTCAGAATCATTTACTCGGATATAATAGAAATATGGGTTCTCATGGACTCCGACTGTCTTTCACGGAGCTAATGATAAGTGTCATCAAGATACTTTCAGGTACACAATGCTTTGTTTTGGATATGTTATATTGTTACCAACTTACCATGACTTCCTCCCATGTTATCATCTATTATACAATTTATTTCTGATGGCTGGTTCAACTGTTTACACCAGATCTTCAGTTACGTGCTCTTAGGAACAAAAAGCATCCTCGCCCTCACGGTTTAAATGGTGTTAATCGTGAGACTATTTCAAGAGCAGATTGTAAAGGTATCGCATTCTGATGGCCACAAACGCATCTCCACCTCTTGTTACTTTTGTCTCTCTATCAATTCTCTGTTTCTTTGTATGTTACTCTCTGTCCAACCATATATTTTTTCTGCAGTTAACATGGAGGTTATCAGAATTAGTTCAGATACTTGCTCTGCCACTAGCTGTAGTTCCATAAGAAGTGCAAGTGTATCTGAGAGACCTCACTCTGCATTCCTGTTAGGTTGCTCAGCGACACCAAAGTCGGAGTCTCAATTAAGTGTAATATCAATAAATGATCCCTGCAAGCTAACGACAAGAGCTGGTTCCAACACTGGGTCGTTCTCAAGTAGATTAGCCTCATTGGGTAGTGGCATTTCCAGAAGCAATGCGAGGAATAGTCAAATTGGAGAACCCAATTGTAAAAAAGTTGAAAACTTTACATCCTTGGAGGATAGTCAAGATCCTTTTTCATTTGATTTGGAAGAGTCAGGACCTTCCGAAAAACAAAAGAAATCTAAAGCTCAAAAGAGGAAAGGACGCTATAGAGATAAGAAGGATGAACGCTCTCATCAGCTTTTCTCGAGCCAGGAGGAATCAAACCATGGGTTCAATTCTCAGGAAGAATCAAGTGATAGAGATCGCCATGTAACAGAACAACCTTCTTCAACATATGAAATTGATAAAGGATGTCTCTGTCTTATATCTGATTGCCTTTTAGCAGTCGTGAAGGTAAGAGTCTTCTTAACAGTATTTTTTCTGTTCTGTAACATAAGTTCTGCAGCTGGAATAGAATTAATGTTGGAACAGAATGGAATCCCACCTTTTATGCTAATCTGTTTAGATATGTGGGTATATCATGTGATTCCTTGCTACTTTCTGATACTATGAACATATTCTCAGGTGTTAATGAACTTAACAAATGATAACTCCGTTGGTTGTCGGCAAGTTGCTGCCTGCAGAGGATTGGAGAGTATGGCTGAATTAATTGCTGGACATTTTCCTTCCTTCACCAGATCTCCCCTTTTGAGTGAGTTGGAAATACCGGGGTCATGCCACCAGAAAGAGAAACATCTCACAGACCAGGAACTAGATTTCCTTGTTGCCATTTTGGGGTTACTGGTCAACTTGGTGGAAAAAGACGGAATAAACAGGTACCAAACTCTCTACTCTTTTGGGATAACATAGTCACTGGTTGTCTTCTATAGTTCTATGCACATTGGAAAACTCTTGATTTCATCATTCTATATATGATCTGACTCTTATCTTATGTCTTCAGAAATCTTGGCTAACCAGTTATTACTTTTTTGTAGGTCTAGGCTTGCGGCAGCTAGTGTTCCGATCACCAATCCAGAAGGGTTGCAAGAGATTGAACAAGACATGATTCCTCTTTTATGCTCAATTTTTCTCACGAATCAAGGATCCGTAGACACCATAGAAGAAACAAGTACTTTCACTTTGGTTAGTATCTAATCATTGTATTCTTATCGATTTTGAAAGTCCCTTAAAAGAAAGTATGTCTTAAAGAGTTAAACCTGCCCCTTCGTAATATGTCAGGATGATGAAGAAGCTGTCTTAGAAAGCGAAAAGGAAGCGGAAAAGATGATCGTGGAGGCATATTCTGCCCTTTTACTTGCATTTCTATCCACAGCAAGGTAATTTATCTATATCTTTGTTTTGCCTTTTAAGTAATCTAGTTCTCAGAAAAAGTTGTAACATAATCTCTTATTGTTAGCAGTAGAAGTATACGCAATGCAATCAGAGATTATCTCCCAAAGCGCAGCCTGGCAATTCTGGTACCGGTGTTGGATAGATTTGTGGTACGTGTCTCTAAACCCTTTCTTTATCAGTCTTAGAAATCGATGTGGTATGCAGACTAAAACCTTTTGATACGACCACGTACTTGTTCATGTTAGGCGTTTCATATAACACTGGACATGATTCCTCCGGAAACTCATAAAGCAGTTATGGAAGTTATCGAGTCGTGCAAATTGCCATAGGACGAACAAAAAGAAAAAAAAAACAGGCGATATCTTCGTGTTCCTTTCACTGTACAGCTTGTGCAACACATTGGGTTTGCTCCACACTTATAGTTAGTGATCACACAAATGATAATGTTCCATGTATAATATATAGATAGTACAAATAGAGTATCTTAGAGATTTCTTTAGAGGTTTTAGCTTCTCTGGTTCGGCTTGGATTTGTAATGCATGTCCCATTCTTTTGTACTTTTTTGCCATACAAAGAAAGAAGAAAAAGATATATAAAAATAACATGCTTCATGAGAGTTTTATCTCATCACATTTCTTTGATATTCAAAAATCAAGATTATCAAATATTGGAACCACGAGGCTTCTTTCAATAGAAAAGATATCTAAGTGGAATTGGTATATGCATATAACTCGTAAAACTTAAGAGGTCTTCCGTTTTTAAGAAGCTGATAGAACTGTTGTACATGAAATTTGGAAGCCCAGCCGACCTCACCAGTTCTTGCTTTTCCGACAGAAGGGAAACTAATATGGTACTTGCAATTAGAAACGGGTCTCAAGAAAGAGGAAATACTGAAATATTGTGTGTGTGAGATGTTGAAGAACAACCAAAGAGATTGGCATGTGACTTTTTTTTTATTAGTTTACTTTTTACTTTTTTCATCATCTATTTTTATTAATCAAATCATCAAATCAGTTTCGTCAATAAGTGGTTTGGTGTAATCAAATCATCAAATCAGTTTCGTTAATAAGTGGTTTGGTGTAACTTGTACGAAACTAATTTCATCCTAACTAGATTAAGACCCGCGCTATTGAAATTTATTTTATTTATATTATAATTTTTTTATATAATATAATTTATGTGATTGTTTTAAAAAGTTTTTTTAGATAAAATATTATGCAATAAAATCATATGCTAAATATAATGACTTGAAAAATATATTTATTTTGTGAATTTGGTTTGTAAAAAGCGAGTTACTATATTATGAGTAAATTAATTATTGTTATACTTTTTGTTTTAATATACTTGTTTTTTTTTAAATTCTTTCATATTATAGTGATATATTATTGATATTGCTATAAGTTATAACAAACCAATTTAGAGTGTTTATAATTTCTAATTTTAATATCAAGTTTCAATATTTTAAAAATATTTCAAAATAAATTATTTTTAAAGTTTCTTATATTATATAAAATTATAAAATTCAACAAAAAGTATAAATTGATTTTAAATATTCAAATTTTGACTCGTTACTCAGTAAATTTTTTAATTCAATAGATATTATTTTTAAAGAATAGTATTAATAAAAATTGAATATTTTGTAGATTGAATCATTTATATTTGTTTTTAAAAATTCAACTTATGGTATATCCGAAAATAAAACTATTTTTTAATTATAATAAATAATATGATAATTTATTTGTTTTACAAAATAGACTCATATATGAAATTGAGAGGTGAAGTATAATAATAATTAACAGATTAATATGTTAAGTTAGATATCAAAGGATTTTATTTGATCAATAATTTAATAAAGGAAATTAATATGGTAAGTTAGATGATATCAAATTATTTTTTAGAATATTCTCTTTAATATTTTTGGAAACAATAAATCCAGACTATACAAATAATATAAAACTTAATCTATAACCTATTTGTAACCAACTTATTAAAATTATATAGTCTACAAAACATTGTTGTGTACTTCCGTTTTATTATATAGGGGATATTTAGATCTTTTCCCTCTCTCGTGAAAATATAAGAAAAATACTGTTTTAGAATATATTACATGATTAGTGTAAATTCATGCTAAATAAATTGTGATAATCCATAATTAACAAAAATTTTGAACAATTTTTTTTAAAACTCATATGCTAAAATAATGAGAAATTCTAAAATTCAAATCAGAAATTTTGACTTAATTTTGAAACTTTTGACTTTAATCCTCCTCCATGATCTTTTGATGTTGATTTCAATGTTCACTAATGGGGATTAAGTTAACTAAATATCGTGAAAAAATAATTTGATTAATAAAAATATTTAGAAATATATATATATATATATATATATATATATATATATATATATATAATTCAAACTATATGTCATTTTCATTTTCATTTTCAATTATTTATTGATGAGATTAAATTAACTAAAAGTGGTGAAAAAAATGATCAATAACTCCAAAAGTATATATTTATTATTCTAATCCAACCTATTGGAAAAGAACCAATAAAAATATTTAAAAGTTATATTCTTTCATTTAAATTTTCATTTTAAATTAGCTAAAAAAGTCTTTTAAAAAAATAACTTGTTCAATAAATATATATGTAGAAGCTTATACTACCTATAATAGTATATTGTTTTCTCAGTTGGGTTAAATCTTAGATGGCCTCTATACATGGATCTCTTTTACTTGGGTTTGTATGTCTTTTTATATGGACTCTTGAGGATATAATCCCGCGAGTTATGTTCTCTTCCGACTTCTTTGATGATTTTAAGAGCTCTTCTGTTAAATTTAGTGTTGTAATTTGTGTTTTCCCGCATATCGGACTTAAGATTCCGAGGAGATTTTTGTTTTTCGCTGGCTTTAAGATTTCAAAAACGCAATTCACCCGAGTATCTCTGTATTATATAATGAAAATATTTCAGTGAAAAAATATATATATATATATATATATATTGTTTCCTTTTCTTTTTTTTTTTTATTGTAAAGCTCTCTCTCTTCTTCTAGATTTCATCTGCTCCTTTGACAATCTGAAAAAAAAAAAAAAAAAAAAAAAACTCTTTTTCCCAATTTGTTTTGTTTTTTTAACCCTTCCTTCCCCGTCTGCTTTCGCCGCCCCCGTCGTCGATCTCTGCAACACTTTCCGGCGATTTCCCCGTCTCATCCCAAAGTGAGTCCTCCTTCAACTTTTCCCTCTTCCTTCTTTGATTTCTCTCTTTCCCCCTTTTTTTTCCCCTTTTATTTTCTCCGTCGTCAAGAGTGAATCGTTTAGGCCTTACCGAATCGAATTTGAGATCCATACGAATGATTAATCGTTCTCAGGCTCTGAATTCGATAGATTTGAGCTCAGAAACTCGGAGTAGGTTTCGCAAAATCACGATTTGGCGTTTGACCTTACCGTTAACCTGATTCAAGATCTTTTTGTTCATTACTCCAAATCCTCTCTGATTGCGACATAAGCAAGCAGACCATGAATCCTATCTACAGCTTTATCTATTGAAGTTTTATACAAGGAAGCTAATCCTTTTAATGGCTTCTCTAGGGTTAGAACCTAAAGTAGGGTTTTTTCAATAAAAGAGTTTAAGTTAGTCCATTTAAGGGATGGTTTACTCAACACACTTTCTCACTATCTCCTGGTGTTGCTTGACCAATGTGGTGAGGTCTTTTTGCTACTCTAACTGTCTACTTCTAATAATTTTCAGGTGATTGTGAAATAAACTCTAGCTCGGGAGCCTCTTTAGAAGCTATGGGTGATTTAGAGAACTTGCTTTTGGAAGCTGCTGGGAGAACGAATTCAGCTGGGAGGAGCCGTCATTCTCATCCTCCATCATCCAGGAGACGTGAGGGTTCTTACTCGGATGGCAGTAGTGATTCGAGGGATGATTCTGATGAAGAAGATCGTGGCTTTGCGAGTAGGAAACCTTCTGGGTCTCAAGTACCTCTGAAGAAGAGGTTGGAGGCAGAGAGAGAAGATCGAGCTGCTCGAAATGAAGGTGGTTATGGTGATGGACCATCTGATCACGAAGGTGACAGTAGCGAAGAATCTGATTTTGGGGATGACCTTTACAAGAATGAGGAAGACCGGCAGAAGCTTGCTGGAATGACTGAGTTTCAGAGAGAGATGATTTTGGCTGAACGTGCTGATAAAAAAGGTGATAAAAACTTCACTGAGAAACTTAGATCCAAGAGGGAGAACGAGAAGACCCCTGTTTCAAAAAAGGAGACCCAGCCTCTTCCTGCCTCTCGTGGCGTGCGTTCATCTGCTAGATCTGCAGACAGAGCGGCTGCAAAGGATGATGCCCTGAACGAATTGAGGGCTAAGCGTAAGAAGCAGCAGGACCCTGCAGCTCTCAGGAATCTCAGAGATGCATCAAAAGGTGGTTCAGGTAGTCGAGATTTCTCATCACTGAAGAGGAAACCATTAGCTTCCTCCAACTTGAGTAACTCCAGCCAAAGTGACAGTGATAGTAGGTCGCAGAGTGATGATGAAGGCTCGAATGCAGGAATGGATAGTGACGATGACAGGTCAGATATGCCTACGTTTGAGGATATTAGGGATATTACCATCAGACGGTCTAAGCTTGCCAAATGGCTGATGGAGCCTTTCTTTGAAGAGGTTATCGTTGGCTGCTTTGTTAGGGTTGGGATCGGTAGGTCAAAAAGTGGTCCAATTTACAGACTCTGCATGGTGAGGAATGTAGATGCAACTGATCCAGACAAGACTTACAAGCTAGAGAACAAAAGCACGCATAAGTACCTTAACGTCATTTGGGGAAATGAAACCTCGGCAGCTCGATGGCAGATGGCAATGATCTCAGATGGCCATCCGCTGGAGGAAGAGTATAGGCAGTGGATCAGAGAGGTCGAGCGAACAAATGGTCGCATGCCCACAAAGCAAGATATAGCGGAGAAGAAAGAGGCGATCCAAAGAATAAACAGTTTCGTTTACTCTGCAGAAACCGTCAAACAGATGTTGCAGGAAAAAAAATCCGCCTCGATCAGGCCAATGAATGTTGCGGCCGAGAAAGATCGGCTTAGAAAAGAGTTGGAAATTGCAGAGAGCAAAAATGATGAAGCAGGTGTAGAGAGGATCAAAACGAAAATCAAACAGCTTGACGCATCACGGAATAAGAAAGAGGTAGATAAAAAAGCGCTCAAACTTGCCGAGATGAACAAGAAGAACAGAGCCGAGAATTTCAAGAATGCATCCGAGGTAAAATCAATAACAGCTAGTCTCAAGGCCGGTGAAGCTGGATATGATCCTTTTTCAAGGAGATGGACCCGATCATCGAACTACTACAACGGGAAAAACAAGGGGAAAGACGGAGCAGAGAACGAGGCAGCGGTTGCAACAGCTGTTGAGACCAATGGAGCAGATGCAGGAGCAGGTGCTGAAGCGATAGAAGCAGCTTTAGAAGCGGCTGCAGAGGCAGGAAAGCTAATAGACACAAGAGCTCCAATCGGTCAAGGAACAGAACACAATCAGCTTCATAACTTTGAATTGTCTGTATCCCTAACGGCGTTACAGAAGTACGGAGGACCTCAAGGAGTACAGAAAGCGTTCATGGCGAGGAAACAGTTGACTGAAGCAACTGTGGGATGCAGAGTTGCTGAGAATGATGGCAAGAGACATGGCCTTACTTTAACTGTTAGTGATTACAAGAGAAGGAGAGGTCTTCTCTGATTTATGGATTTTTTTTCAAGTCTCAGTGTTTCATTACCTTCTGGAGACTGCTTCTTGGTTCTTCTTGAATTCATATTTTTTTTTCTTTTGTACTCTCTTCTACATGTTTAGATCAATTTTTTTTGTTTCTTCAAATATTTTTGTACTCATCTGTGTGAACTCTTCTGATTAGTGTATGACTGCATAGTCTGCATGGAACTAGAAAATCAACTACTTATAGTTTTGCTTTGTACAATTTTAATAAAATGTAACAAATACTTTAGAATTTTGTAACATTAATTTTAATTTTGTAACATTAATTTTTGTAAGTGATTGATTATGCAATATCCTAATTGACGCTTGTATTGTATAATGGACGTGTATGGATCGTGGACGATAAATACAAAATTTACTCAACACAAATCAAAGAGAAGTGTTGACTTATCAATAATAAATCCAATATCTGTCATTTTAATGCATATATAAAATATACGTCAAGTTTTAAAATACATTTCAACCACCAAACTTATTATTTGCATATGGTCAGTCAATAATTAGTGTTTCAATTGCTTAAGAAACCGATTAAAGTCGTGGTTATGCTTGGAAACTATCTTTTGCATATGTCATAACTCATAAGAAACAATCAGACATTTTTCTAAAAAAGTAGTCACCTTATAATATGGTTCGTTAGTAAAAACTTAAAAGTGAAAAATAATAAGCCAATAACTAGTTATAGAAACGAATTGAATAAAATTTGATGATATTTGGCCCTAAAGTCTTGGAGTCAGATTAATAATAGCAATGCTTATGTAAATCTATTTATTTTTTGTAGGTAGGATTAACACATATATTTGGGATTGGTCCTAATTTACAATTTTACTTGTACGAAAGTATTAAATGGTTAGCTAGCTTAGTTACCTTATTATATTATCTAAAAAACATAACACAAAACTTCTATTTTATTTCAAGAACTTTGATCATCAATCAAAACTAAAACTCTAACCACACTCTTTAAATGATAGTTTAGTAAGTCTTTGCACTTATTATATATTATTTTGTATTGGTGATCTTTCTCTGTCGCCATTTTAAAATAAATAATTACATTCATAAATTCAAAATATTGATACATGTATGTATCTGTATGCCAAAAACAATATAAATTTATTAAATTTTCTTACTAAACAAACAAGTATCATCACATTAATTCACACACCCTCTTGCCTAAAAAAAAATCTCTTACAGAACAAGTCTGGCTTTTGCAAACATTGTCTGAAGAAATCAAAAGATGGAACAGAGCAAAAGAACAGAACAAGTTGTGTTATCGCAGAGATTAAAAAGATTGATCGTCTCCTTTGTTTGTTGTCTTCCCATGTCTCTTCTCGGTCTCCTTCTCATGCTTCTCTTACTCTACAACAGCTTCTCCGTCTTCTCTTTTCATCTTGATACAATCCCACCTGTTAAATCCACTCTATCACCAACTCAACACCAGATTCTTCATCATCATGCCTCAACATCATTATCTGAGTCAGACTCTTCATTGTTGCTTGTGGTGAAAGAAACCTCTTTAGGGCTCGTACAGAGGCAGAATGATTCGTCGACGAGGTTGGAGAGAAGGAAGAGGAGATTCAAGAGAAGAATCGATTCAACTTCTGCGATAATACAGCATTTACAAGTCAAACTAAGACAGAGATTCAAGACGAGGGTCAAGTCTTTCTTGTCCAAATCTTCTTGCGAGTCACTCTTCTTCATGACCTGGATCTCCTCCATCGAGTCTTTCGGTGATCGAGAGCGATTCACCATAGAGAGCCTCTTCAAGTTTCATCCAAACAGCTGTTTGATCTTGGTCTCAAACTCATTTGACTGTGACAGAGGAACCCTAATCTTGAAACCCTTTATAGATAAAGGGCTTAAAGTGCTTCCAGTTAAACCTGACTTCGCTTACATCTTTAAAGACACATCAGCAGAGAAATGGTTTGAACGATTGAAGAAAGGAACATTGAGTCCAGGAGGGATTCCATTAGAGCAAAACCTCTCCAACCTGCTGAGATTAGTCTTGCTCTACAGATACGGCGGAATCTACTTAGACACAGACGTTATAATCCTCAAACCTCTCACCGATCTCCACAACGTAATCGGAGCACAAGCAGTTGATGCAGTCACAAGAAAATGGAGCAGACTGAACAACGCGGTACTCATCTTCGACAAAAACCATCCTTTGCTTAAGAGATTCATCGACGAGTTCTCGAGAACCTTCAACGGTAACAAATGGGGTCACAATGGTCCATACTTAGTCTCGAGAGTCATTGCAAGAATCAACAACTCCCCATCTTCAGATTTGGGATTCTCTGTTCTTCCACCATCTGCTTTTTATCCGGTTGATTGGAACAGAATCAAAGGATTCTACAGAGCGCCCACGAATGAGACCGAGGCTAATTGGTTGTGGAAGAGGCTTGCGCATCTACGTAAAAATACCTTTGCTGTTCATCTTTGGAACAGAGAGAGTAAGAAACTTAGGATTGAAAAAGGAAGTATCATTCATCAACTCATGTCTCATTCTTGCATCTTTTGTAACTCTTCTTCTTTACATTTTAAGTTAAAACATGTAAAGTAAAATTTTCACAAAAAGAGAGGGAGAGAGATAAAAGGACATGCAGATTTGCTGATCTATCTGCCACTCTTAGGAGACGTACAAATAGGCCATGTATATTTTGTAAGTTGTACATCTAAAGTCTGATTTTTTTTGTTATTTACTAGACACGCTCCAAAGCCATTGTAGCATACATATTTACATTCTTTATTATGTGTTCAGTTTTGCATATCATGCCAATGAAAAGTTAGGTTTTTTTAGTTTTTTTTTTGTCACAACGACCAATTGTAAAAGCGTAATTGACCAGGCTAATTTGCAGGCAATAGAATTGAGTCCTTCTGATTTGTGACCAGAGGCTAACAAGTAAAGACTAAAGAGACATAAATCACATCAGCTTAGAACTTGAATCTATTTCTCATATACAAAACAAGAACACATTGATTCAGGCAATAACATCACAACAACAATGGCTTAATTCTAATATCATAACAAAACAATGGTCTAAGATGATAACAACAATGATCATAACTAAAAACTATTCTAAATCTGAAGCAGGTGGTAAGTTCTATATGCTACTCATTCGGATACCAGGATCTCTACTAGGCTGAAAGTCTTTGGCCCTCGAAAGGGTCACATAGTAAAGCTCGGAGACAATCCCCGTGAGCACTATGAATGCTGCTCCAGCCCCAAACACGCCTTTCCTAAGTGATCGACAAGAAGGAGAAGAAGTGTTCCCAAAGTAGACACGGTACTTTGTATGGTAAGCGTTTCGTACAGAGCCAGCAAGTAAACACACTTCTGCTATGAAGAAGAAAACCCTGCAACAACCATATCATCCCAATCCGTGACATTCATATTATGACAACAACACAAGAAAGATTCAGCAGGGAAGAGAAAAGCATATTACCAGGTGGTGATGAAGAGAAACACTGCCCAAGATCTAGACCTACTTGGTGTCAAGGCTCTTCCACAGCATAAACATCTGCTGGCCACCATGATTAAGAGCTGACTCGCCAATAAGATCAAGAAAGAACCAACTCCGAGACCTGTTGCTATATCCTTGTCATACACACAGTAGCTTAAATCTCTTGACTCTCTAGAAACTTGCCACTGCAGCAAAAACAAAAATCAGGACAAAATCAAGAAATGGTTTCGATTGATTTCATCTCTAATCTCGTCAAATCCTTCCCAAAGTTTTCAGCTTTCTACGAAACTAATTGAATTTTACAAAACCCAAAAGCAAATCAATGTTCGAAGAAGTAGAGAGAGAGAGAGAGAAACTGACGGTGGTTCTACGCTGCTCTGCAGCAACAGCAAGACCAAAAGATATGAGATCAAACACGAACACCAGAAGCAGTAGCAAAACGGAAGCCATTGATACCAGCTTAAGTCAAATCAACAACTCTAACAAAACCCTAAACTCAAAATCTCTTCTTTCTTCTTCCTCCAGTCCAGACTCTTTCTGGATACTAACGCCTAGGCGAAGAAGTCAGAAACACACTCTGCTAAGGAAAGAGGAAACTTGTGAACGTAGGGGACACGTGTTATTTATTTTGTTTTATTTTGTTTATTTTGAACAAATATTTTTATTTATTTTTGTGGACCAAGTTTTTATGCTTTAAATAAGATGGAATTTTCAAAAATGATATTTGTCTTTAAAAAATTCCCCTTAAATTTTTTAACATAAGAGTATAAGTGTGTAATTTTGTAAAGGCAAATATGAAAACTATCTTTTTATGTGTGAAAAATATTATAAATATCCTATAAATATTTTTAAATATTTTATAAAAAGTTTTCAAAAACTTTAAAATACTTTTTAGAACCGCATAAAAACATTTTAAAATCTCATAAAATTTTACAAAAACTTGATCGAGTCTCCTAATAACAATTATCATCAAAAAATACTTATAAAATATTATAATATGATTAATAGCCATTATACTTTTTAATTAATATAATTTCTTTCGTATGAGTTACTAATTTTTTCTTTTGAAAACTAAAAATTTAATATAATAAGATAGGAGGGGTCCACCATTTATCCCATACTTTTAACTGAATTCTTCAAATAAACAAATATTCATTAAATATTTAATACTTCAAATATATATAGATATTTACGTGACTTAAATAAACAAATATTTTGGATAGGTCTTACAATTAGTTAAATTAATCCTTTGACCAAAACAAAATCTTAAGATTAATCCCTTTTTTTTTTCTTTAGATATTTCCTAATCATATATACTCGGAGATGTATTATATTGTGTGTATAGAAGTCATTAGTTACGATCTTTAACATTACCAAGCTCTCTCATAATTTTCGTGCACTCCAAAACATATATCCTCATTTTTCTTCGAATGATCATACAATGGAACACGACAAAGAACTGCACACTAAAAAAGCTAAGGACTGTTGTAGTCCCAAGCTCTGCTGTTCTATTGTGTATGTAGCCTTGATCTCCGGTGGACTTGCTGGTCTTATAGTTTATCTAAAAAACACCCCCTCAGTCCCGGATATCTGGACCCACAGCCGCCGGTGCGACCGGAAATAGAATTAGCTCTATGGATTTCACGGTGCTCAATATTACACAGACACGTCTTAGTGCAAAGTGGGACTTGTTGATAAGGGTCCCTTACAATCTTCCTGATAGATATATATGTCTTAATGGAGATGTTCAAGCTTCCTTGTTTTACAAGAATTTTACTATTGCTACTTCATCCCGACAAAAGTAAGCAAAATACCCTTTTTTTTCTTTTTTCTTTATTCATGTTTTAGAACTAACTGAATCCTCCGTAAAATCAGATACAGCGGTCTCCAATATCAATCGGCTCAGATTCTTAGGGTTTCAGCGGTCGTTTCTGATAAAGATATTAGTGGATTGATTGGGAAAGACTTAACGGAAGATGTCAAAGAGAAGAAGGAAGTGCGTTTCGGGTCGCGGGTTTTTCTTACGGATTGCAGAAAAAATAGGGCAGAATTTATGGGCTTTAGGTGCCATGAAGAAGCCACTTTGCGGTTCCAACCTGAATCCGAGATGAAGGCGACTATGTTTGGGAAACACTCAGCATGCTTCAATTTTTAAGCAATGTTTTAGTTTGTTCTTGTTTCTTTAATTCACCAATCATTTTTTTTTTTTTTGTTACAACTTTACTAATGAAGGTTTTCTTTACGGAATAACAATGCCACTATTAATCAAACAACAACAGGGAGATCTAATTCTTAAAAAAAAAAACAGAAGATGATGGAAGAGATAGAAAAGATTAGTATTGATTATTTTTTGAGAATAATTCATGATCATATATAAATAGATCATCAATCAACACTCAACAGGGTCTGTTGCACATACAACGACGACGGAAACCACGGCAGTCACCATATGATGATTACTCGCAAAATATGTCATGTTGACATGAGTTTTTATGTACATGTATCATGATGATATGAATTGTGAACCTGTAGCAATGAGCATAAGCAAAAGGAGAACGGCTGTGATCAAACGAGGAGAGACCTTCATTATTTAAGAGACAAAGAGTGATAGATTGAGATAAATGTTCCGCAGACCTAATAGGCAACAAGATGGAAACTTTTATATATGGGACTAAAGATGGATAAGATAGGGCTATATATGTATTTTGAATACATTATATAATAATTCATCATCTTGGACGCCTTGTTATAAGATAGAGAGTGGTTGTTTAACCACGATATTGCCGTTTCTTAGGATCATGCTTTTATCACGTTTCTTTGGTTTGGTTGTGAACAGAAATATAAAATTGGGTAATTAAATGAAACAAAATTTGACCTGTCCACAAGTTAACTAAGTAAAGATGTAAAACTTATATACATATAATTTGTGAAATAGCTAATGATGTTATGTCTAGTCGGGAAAAAACAGAGTTAAGCCTTCTAGTGCCGTCATCTAAATAGATTGAGACATTTAGTTTACAAAAAAAAAGTTAAGAAAGAAAATGTTTATAACAGCAAAAAAACAATATTACATAACACAAAGGTTTATGGAGAGCCTTTCTATCAAAAGACTCTGCATCTCCAAGCTCCCATGAAACTTCTATATCCTATTTTTTTTTCAGGGGGCTTCGGAATTACAAACTCAAAAGTCAAAACAACAGTTAAAGTTTTATACATATACATAAAATCTTTTATCATTTGGTATCGAATATATTGGATATATTTTAAGTTTTTTAAAAATGGCAAAAAGGAGTATAGTAGTTAGTATAACTTGTGAAGATGATGATATGAACGATGGAACCATCATGGGTTCTCAGGATCAGTTTGGATCTCATGAGCCAACTCTCTGGTTAAGGAATCAGCGCGATCGTCGTGTCCTCCAGCAAATGTATAGACTTTGAATGCAAACTGAAATGCCCTCCAAAGCATTTTAGCACTACCTACTGCCTTCTTCAAGCTCGGTTTCGCATCAGGCGACACAAGCTTTTCTTCTCTCTTTTCCTGTAAATTTGATTAAGACTACAGTAAGAAAAAAGGCTAGAAATGGAGAAAATGTTTTAACATTGCTAGCTTTTAGTTACCTTCAATGCAAGTTCCATACAACTTGATGAGATATCAACCATTGTCTCCTTGATCTGAATAAGTATATTAAAGTCAAAGTGGATGTTGTGGCTCTGAAACTTCTTGGCTTCTTCATCTTTGGTTCGATCAAGAGTGTCAATGTCTCCTTTGATCTATTTAATTAATCAATAAATCATTTTTGGATCTTTATGTTACATAGTGATATTGAAATGGTTTAAAATTAGGTACGTACCTTTGTGAAGTAACGTTCGACTTTATCTAGAAGCTGATTCAAAGGAGCTTCTATCTTCCAGTTCTGTAGCTCGGTGATCATACCATGAAGCTTCTTGTACAATGCAGCTGCCATTCTCATTGCCTCAAGTTTCTTCTGAGGAAACCCTTCACATCGGGCAAGAACCTACAATTTTAAAAATATTTTTACTAATCAAGAATCACAAAAACAGAGGATACATAAGTGAAGATAATAAGATGTTTGAATGTTGCTGACCTGTGACTCATCAGTTAGGTTTTCAAGAACTGATTCTACGCGGGCGTGGAAGCTAAGAAGGTCAGTCATGTCTTTAGTCTGAAACTTAGTGATCTCAATCTTCAGCTCATTGATTGACTTCATGTACTTTGCAATATCGTCTTGTATTTGCAGGAAATATGCAGATTTCTTTGTGATCTCAGCAAGTGCATCAGCCATTCCTTGTTTCCCACCAGCTGGAGCGCTTCCAGTTCCAGCTTTTCTTCCGCCTCCGCCACCGGTTTTTGCTGCAGGATCACGCCCTTCTACTTTCCCTTTAAGGATTCTGTAAAGGTTACCTAATTGGGTTGACCTTTTCAGTTTTGTAGCTGCTTTCTTGGGACGCAAGCTTCTTGCTGCTCCTGGAGGGGGCGGTGGACCTGCTGCTCCTGGTGGGGGTGGAGGACCGGCTGCTCCGTTCGCCATACCCATTCGAGGTGGTGACGGAGGCGGCCCTGCTGCTCCAGTTGACTTAGCCATAGGAGGTGGTGGCGGTGGGGGTCCTGCTCCATTAGCTAGAGGCATAGGAGGTGGAGGAGGCGGTGGTCCACATCTTCCATTGTTTGTCATAGGCATTGGTGGTGGCGGTGGTGCTCTGTTCTGCATTGGCGGAGGAGGAGGCGGTGTTGGTGCCGCTGCAGTTCCTGGAGGCGGAGGGGGCTGTGGTGGGGCTACTGTAGTTCTTGGAGGTTGAGGCGGTGGAGGGGGAGGTGGTGGAGCAGCGCCTTTTAAAGGCATAACTGCTGGTGGCGGAGGAGGTGGCGTTGGTATTGCCGTGTCAGAAATACGTGGTGGTGACGGAGGAGGAGGGGGAGGAGGTGGTGGCTGTGAAGGTAAAGATGCAGTTTTAATAATAGATAGTGGAGGAAGAGGCGATGGTGGCAAAGGTTCCGGAGCAACTACAGATCTTTCTGTCTGATTAAGTTTGGCTTCAGATGTTGAATCCAGTGAAGCTATCTTCATGATAATATCTTTATCTTTATCAAGAACAACAGATTCTTCTGTCTCCATCTTCACATCAATGCTCTCTATATCATCCGTTTTTGGCTTGAACTCTTCAACAACACTAATCTCAGCTTCTACATTGCTTTGGTTTGGTTCCTGAGCTTCTTTCTGTGACAAAATGTGTATAGCAAGTCGCTTAACATCGATAGGACTAAGCTTCTCAAGTGCTTGAACTCTCATATTCCACAAAAGATGTGACGCAGAGTTTGCAAAGTCCCCAACTCTTCCCGGTGAACCCATCATTGGTTCTGGTAGAACTGATCTTGGCGTAATTGGTGACCCGCAAAACGAGTTTCTACTATCGAATGATGATTTGCTATCGGAGAATGAATCAGATGGCGATAAAACTCGACTGCTCGAGGATTTAGCTGTCCGTGGACTAGTGGCTTCTTTCTTCTCTTCTTCTTCATCAATCTCCATCATATCAAACCTCTCTTTAGACATCTTAATCAATCCATCTAATGCAGCTAACACCTTTTCCACTGCAAAGAAAACAAAACATTTTAAAGAGTTTTCCAATTCAAAACATTTTTAAATATTTTAAAAAATGGTTTTTCTTGTTACCTAGTCGATCAGACTGGTTCTTTCCGACGCTGCTACTCCAATACTTAGATTTAGCTATCCACTCGGGGTTATCAATCCAGGAATCTCCAATGGATTTCAAAGCATTAAAGAAATGGTCAAGAACCTGTGGGAGACATTTGATCAGTTTTCAAGGAAAGTGAAACAGCAGGACAGAGGAAAACATATATTTTGGATCATGGTTTGAATACCTTATCGACATTTGCACGTCTAATTTCCGAGATATGTGAGCTGTGGATGATCTCAGGACAAAGTTTCTGGAGATCTTTCATTGTATGCATCACCATCTACACAGCATAACAAGCAAGTGAGTCATAATATATATATAAAGCATCTTGATGCAATTAATAAGGAGAAGACTTTGTGGTTTACGTACATCGGTTATGGAAGGTGAACCGTCAAGAGAAGAAAGATCAATGATGTCTCTAAAGGTAAAGATCTTCCTGCGAAGCTCCACCATAAGAATGAAATTACCAGTCCATTTAGGTGAGCTGCTTGCCTTGGGGCTCTTAGCTTCTTTGTTGGAAACATTCTTGAGCATGCCTATAGGCGAAGAAACACGTCTTGATGATGTGCTCCCCGATAATATTGACTTAGATGATCTAATCGATATGGGTGAAGAAGAGGAAGGTTTAGGTGAAGAAGAAGAAGTTTTAACATCCTGCTTGCTATTCTTGCTAACTTTAGGCGATGCTTGCCCTTTTACAGGCTGCAACAAAAAAAAATAAAGAAATAAATTTAGAATCAAATTTTGCACTTTGGAAACGTTATAATGAAAATTTTGTTAGTTCTTTTATGTTTAATATAAGAGTATTAGAGTTAACTCAAGTTTCAAGAACCATCATAACAAACAAGAAACCATAAGATGCAGCTTTTCATGATGGTATATATGAGCAAGAAAGATCTACCATGAACGATTATAAAAGACTACATGAGAATTTGGTATGTGTTTTTGGAACTAGTTCATATAACCATAACTCCTAGAGACAAGAAAGTTATTAAGAGTTTTGTATGAATCATATGAATAATTTCCAAATATATCAAATGATTTTTGTGGATATATATACATGTGAATAATCAAAATCAATCAAGACAATTATAGCATATAATCAAGGATATATGTGAATAATTTCCGAATATATCAAATGATTTTTGTGGATATATATACATGTGAATAATCAAAATCAATCAAGAAAATTATAGCATATAATCAAGGATATATGTGAATTATCTATGTAATCAATCAAGAATTAAGAACAAGTGTTTTACCTGCAACTTGGTTGATGATTTACGACCGAACAACATTGTCGTTTGGATACCAAAACAACCTCCGGCTGTCATGAGTTGCCGGCGACTCCGGCTTTATAATGTCAATAAAATATAATACTATTTTTTTTTTTGGGTGTTTCTGTTGAAAAATTCAAAATAAAAAAATGAATATTTACAGACGTGTTCAAAGCCTTACAGCAGAAGATATTGATAAAGAATAAACATCACAATCATAAAAATTTCAGAATCGTGCAGAGCAAATCTATTTAGTTAGGGCTTGAGGCCAATTTTGTGCTGATGAGACTTATGGAACTTTCTCAAGAGAGAGAGAGAGCCAAAGGAAAACAAATGTTGAATCTCTCTTTTTTATGGGCAAATCTTTGTAACCCCTTTCCTAAAATCTATATCTCCTTTTTAGTTAATTACCTGTGTGAGTACTAATTATCTCATCTTGGTTTATTGTTACACCCATTCTGTTTTACTTGAAGGATTAAACCTTTTTCTATTTTGATTAATTGGTAACAGAAAAATAAAACATTTTATCTTGTTCAATGATAAACACAGACAAAAAAACAAACCAGGCTTTAGTTTTAGAACCTACACAAATCTGCGGGTACTATATACTACACAATGCCTAAAAAAAGATTATAGTGAAACAAACTTGAATGCAAAATAAATTTTAACCAGGGAATATTAATTTGTTTTACATGTAAGACATCAAACAACATAATCACATAACTCTTTCGAAGATTTTGTAGCTGTAGTGACGGTGAAGTTCTTGTTTACAAACTAAAATAAAACCCACTATCTCTAAGCAAATAATTTTTCTTCAAAACAGTCTTACACACATATATATTTCAAGTTCATTGTTTCAAGATAGAAATTACAAAGTTTCTTAACAAGACAAACTCAAAAGGAATATAGATTAATAAAATTATAGTAATGTTGTCATTGTAACACTATCCATATTTAAATCTTGTAGAATGTTTGTTTCCACCAAAAAAGACTTTTAACTTTCAAGTAATGAAAGTATAGTTCCTACTGATTATAAAATGACGCAATTGTTCAACTACGGTTTTGCAATTTTTAATTATAAAAATCTGTATATTTTAATACTTTTACTTTTGTTCAACCCTCTGTTGTATACCATTTTTTTGTTTGTAAAATGTGCTAAGACATAGTCTATGTTATTTTTGTTGGTTGCATCTTTATAACATGTGGTTTGCGTAAAAGCAAATCATATGTCAACTTTATAAGTTAACAATTTTTTAATATGATTTTACATGGAAAAATATTATAAGCTGTTTCGCTTAGTACTAGTCAAAGTTTACAAATACAACCGGAATTATATTCATGCATCCAACTTATATACAAATAATTCATGCATCAAACATTAGCTTTATCAACTAATAAACGCGTTGTTGACTTGTGGGTTATCTTTACAACCCGATTTTATTGTGCACTAATAAATTGAGTACATTTTATCTTTTATCATAGGCCCAACAAAAAACCCATTAATCTGTCCATCAGAATTATGCTTCCACAGAATTATTTTAATGCTTTTTCTGAATTATCACGCATCCATCTCACACTAATCTGTAAGATACATCTATATTGACTAGTCATTATGTGTTAATATGATCATTTCAAACATTAAGCCATTAATAATAATGAACCACTCTATTGATTTGGTGGATTGCATTTGGACTATGAGATAAAGACACAAAACAATCACAAAAATGCTCAAAATACTATAGGTTATTACTTATTAGGTTTTGTCAATGTGCAATAAGAGATTGACATGCATGCAGTACAACCTTTTTGAAATATTCGAATGTGCAATAAGAGACTAAGTACACTTATCTTTTGTTTATATAATCAAAAAAATTACAAATTCATAAATCACTTTTTTTTACCCAAACAAATTACAAATCACTATTCAGAAAACAGTTTGAGAAAATAATAAACAAAATAATCGTATCACCACCACCTGACTTATTTATGAATGTATCAAAAGAATTTTTGAAGTGACCAAAACAATGCGTTCTGTTTCCAATGGTTTTAACTTATAACTGAATTAACCGTTTTTCTTCACTCACTTATGTTGCCCTTTCACGAGGCGAAGGAGCTCGGATCGAACCTTTTCGAGATGCAGTCATGGCTGATCTCTCAGCGATTCTTTTCTGCCTTTCCATAACAAGATTCTCTATTCTCATCCGCATCTCCTCTTCCTACAATCCCAAAGATTAACCGCCGGCAAAAACCTAGGTAAGAATTAACATAATTCGATCGGAAGAAAGAAAATGCAATGTTAGAATCTTTTCTTACCTTTTCAAACTTGTTCTTTTGAGCCATTGTTCTGCTAACTAATGTCGGTTTCTTTGCAGTCTTGGACATGGTTTCAGCTCTGGTTCTACTAGGAGTTCTAGACTTACGAGCATCTGGGTTCTTCACAGTGGTTTTCTTCTCAGCGCTTGAGACGATCTTATCTTCTTTCTCCTGAGCTGTTCCGTTACTGGATAGCCTTGCATTCGCTTCAGCAGAGAAGTCGATCGAGTAATCATTAGCCAACGAGTCTCCTGAATTGCGTTCAGGAATCATACATAGATCATTTGGTTCCCATGAATCACGCTTTTCATTCGTATGACCGTTGTCAATGTCGGAGGCTAAAGCAATATCTGCAGCCATGTCTGGTCTCCACCGAGAGTCATAAAGATCATCAGTAGCTAGCGATGATGAATGGACCATGAAAGAATCATCAACGAATTCTTGTTTCTTGCTTTTCTCAGAAACTTGAGATGTCAAAATGCTGTCATCAAATGACATTCTCCCGTGGTTGCTTTCTGGTTTCCTATTGGAAGAAGTAAACCAATCCTCTCCACTCCCTGACTTCTTCACCAACGATTCACCCCTAGCATTATACATGTCTTTGCTTTCATCCCCAAACATGTCTGATCTCTTTAACATTAACATACATTCTTCAGTCGAGTCCCTCGTTCTTGGAAGCCTACGCGCACTATCCTCACTTTCAAAATGATCAAAGTTCCCTCCTCCTCCATTTTCTATATATTTCTGAGTTGTGATGATGGAATCACCAGAGGCAGTGTTCTTTGTTTGCAAGCCATTAGAATTCGCACCCACACTAGCGCCTCTATGGGTGGAATGCTCCTCACTGACGACATCCATCGAATGTACATCTGAGCCATCGTCGTGCCTCATCAGGATATTCTGGAAAGAATCCCAATTCTCATTGCTTCGTTTTTCTTCACCAGAGACTTCTCCATCATGAGCTATTTTTTCCTTGAGCAATCCAACAGCAGCATCTACAGTCTCTTTGATGGAACCATTGTCCGTAAACTCATTTCCCTCCATTTCTCCGTTTCGTCCCTCGGGGGTTATGTAGTTAATATTACGGATGATAACAGTTTTAGATGATTTCTTCCGGTTTTTCTTTGATCTACGAGAGTTTTTACTCGTACGAGAGTGTCTTTTACCTTGATCTTCCAAAGATGAAGCAGAATCATCGCTGGCCGAGTCAGATTCACTAGATTCACTTGATTCACTAGACCCATCTTCATCAGAATCCCCTTTCCCTTTTTTCTTGGAAGTTTTACCCCTTGAAGGCCATGGCATGTTTCCTTGGTGTTGATTTGGCATAGGTTGCATAGGAGGGTATGGATAGCCTTGGTATGGAGGAGGGTAGAAGTACTGAGGCATATGGTTCGGCCATCCCATTGGTGCTTGAAAGTTTGGAACACCGGAAGGATGTTGCTCTAAACTAACTGACTTGTCATCTACAAATCAGCACTTATTCATATTAGTTAAAAAAATCTTTTCGCCATCTAATAATGAAAGAATTAGATCAACTACGACAAGGTACCTACCTTTATTTTCAGAGTCTGTCCCATTAAGTGATAGCGCAGAACCTTCATTGGTGAGTATGATCCCTGAGGAACCCAACAGTGACATGTCCACTGGAGCACACGCTTTCACAGCTGCTAATTCCGCCATCCAAAGGCCATCTCCGTGCTTCTTCTTCCATAGTTCCTTGTATTTTACACATGCTTCCCTGCGTAATGATGAAAAGTACAAAAATATTTCAAACTGATCTCACAGCAAATCAAATGGAAGGAAGTTAAGAAACCAATGACATTGGTTGAAGTAGTATTTACATACCTTAACCTTGACGCTCCAAAAGCATCAGCAAATAGAATAAGATCATCGATACTATCAATTTCATAACCAGCAACAACGCCTCGTGCATAAGCCATCGCTTGCTCTCTCCGAAGCAATGTCCTCCGGGTTTCAAGAAGACGTTGAAGCTGAATCCTGGTAAATGACACAAACAAACAAAAACACAGATTAGTCAACAAAAACTTATCCAATGGGTGGCAGAATGCGTCAAAAAGAAATTGTATTAAGTTCCATAGTTATTAGAAACGTTACTTTGAGGTTTCCTCTCCTGCAACCTCATTGCCATTCTCAGATCCCTTCTGTAGTGATAAAAATAAACACTCAATTTACCAAACAAAAACCAGTAACTGAATAACAAACTGAGAAACCTCAAGTTTACCTTGGATGACTCGTTCGACTTCCTTATGGGATTAGCTTTACCATCTTGTGTTTGTAACTGCTCAGCATCAGCAGCAGCAGCATTGGCGATTTCATTAGCTTGAATAGAATGTTCAATCTGCAAGATCTCTTTCTCCAGAGTCGCAAATCTCTCGATAATCGCAGGCGTGTTTACAAATCTCACAAACCTATACAAAATCACTAATCTCTAATCACTAATCTCTCAAAATTGACATAATTCGAATCTGAATACGGAAATTGTCAACAAAAAAAAAAAAAAAAAAAAATCGAAGAATCGGGGGATATCAGGGGAATTGAAAATTACCGATCAAAAGTGGATTTGGTGAACCAAGGAGAGTGAGAAGAAGGAGGATGAAGAGAGATGGAGTAACCGCCTTTAGAGATCTGATCTCTAGCGAATTTGAGATGAGAGACGAATGGTTCGAAGATTCCAGAAGCTAGCTTCTCCTTCTTACTCCCACAGAAGAGCACCAGATCGAATCTTCCAAAAACCAAAAATCCAAACACAATTCAACTAAGGAAGATCAATTAAGCAAAGCAAATCGAATGAGAGAAAGTGAGAGAGAGAGAGAGAGAGAGAGAGAGAGAGAGACCTGGTGCGAGTAGGAGTGAGTTGAAACAAAGCCGAATCGAGTATAGCCCGAGAATCCATGGCGGTGGTGGCTGGCTACGGAGAGAGAGAAAGAGAGAGAACAACAATGAAGAAGCCTTCTTCTTCTTCTTCGTCTCCTTCCTTCGTCGAAGAAGATAAAAGGGGAGAGACATGTTGACTTGAGAGAGAGAGAGAGTGAGTTTATAATACTTTGGATTTGGGGGATTCGAAGCTTTCGGTGACAGCAAAGGATGAGTTAAGAGTTTAGGAGAGAGGGGCACATGGTTCCTTTGTCATCTCATTAGTGGAGGAAGAGAGTAGTGACTGACCAATTACATTAATTTTTGTGGTCCCTTTTCAATTATGTTGTTTATGCTCCTCCTCGATCGTCTTCCTCTAATTTTTTTTTTTTCCTAATTAATCCATCTTCTTATAAATTACTAATTGTTAAATGATTTTATCTTTGTTTCATTTTCCTTGTCGGCTAGAGATAATATATATATTCATAGACACCCAGAAAAAGAAAAAAAAAAAGAGAGTCAACATGTATAAAAAGCATGCATTTGCAGCTGTTAAGCAAACATAGTAAAGGCCAAGTGGTGTTTATTTAGAGCCCACCTCAACGGTTAGGAATTTTAACTCTTCCTTACTGGAGTTAAAGTAGGTCCGATTTTACAAAAAGAAACTAAAGAATGATTTTGATAAAAGCTCAAAATAGACCTAATTTAGTGATCGCCTTATTTGATCTTTTGACTATAGTTAGTGAAATCAATATCACTCTTGTAGATGTATAATGTTAACACGGTACTTGTCTGTAACAAGGGTACTTTTTGGCGAGACATTAATTCATAATGATTCATACACGAGTTTGGTTGGATGCCCTACACAAAATGTTCACTTTTTAGTTGAATAATTTCTTCTTTTGAATTAGTTTTCAAGCATTGTGCACTAATTTATATACAAGAGCATCCAAATTCCAAAGAGACCAGATTTTTTTTTTTTTTTTTTTTTTTTTTTTCTTTTGCTATGAAACAAACATTTCATAAAGAAACCACGGACATTTGACTAATGGAAGGGTACATTCTAGAAATTCTTTCTTATTTATGTATGATCATAGGTTACAAAAAAAAATTCCAGTTTCTGGAAAAAAAAAACTAACAACTTCTTACAAGAATGAAGTTATCTGGAAAAAAATGAGTATGTAAAAATATACAAAGTACCTTTTCAGTTTATTTACTATATATATCAAATTAAATTAAATAGAATGAAGGAGAAAATAACACGCTTTATATGTTATTGAGCAATTGATTGACCTAACTAAACTATGTGCTTGTACGTGGGGTTAATGCTCATTAGTTTCTTCTCTTCAACTTCTAAGAGGTTCTTCATGACTGCATCCGATGCCATGGCCAAGAGCTTTGACCAGTCTCTACACAATAGAATACATAAATTAGTAAAATCAATTAATTAATCACATTTACATTTTTACCAAATAAAAATCTATGAGATATAAGTTTTTTTTTGTGCAAAGGAGACATAAGCTTTATTTTTCTGTTTATCTAATATTTCTTTGTAGATTTTCATATTGTATAACCATCAGAAAAAAAATATATTCAAATTCCTTACTAATCAGAGATTTTTCTACTCTATATATAAATAACAAAAATCTGCTGCCAATGGGTTTATTTTACTATAAAACTTGTCACGCGTAAAATCCAATAAACACCACCACTCTTTTGATTGCAAAGAAAAAAAAGTGATTTTATGAGTTGCAATATCCTTTTCTTGTTAGTTAATTAATTTGTTAGTTAATTAATTTGTCAGTTAAAAACTGTGTTTGACTGTTTCAAGTGTTGTTGACTTGTTGTATTGGTCTGCTTAACGTTTCAATGAGAGCATCTTTCCAGTGCTTTTATAGAAAAAGATTGCAAATACGAAATGTCAACGTAATTTTCATTCATATTTTTATATTGCGTTTAAGATTTCTAACAAATTCGTAAAAAAAAAAACTTGTGATCAAAGATAAACTAATATCCATATTCGAATGTTTCATAAGAGAAATTCCTAAGTTTTCTTTTAAGCTAGAAAAATATATAAATATGTAAGTAAATGAACTGTATATTTAAGAAATCATAAATAAATCATGATGGAGGAAAAAAACAAGAGCATACCCAGTAGATGTATCAAACGTGAGCCCTACGGTATATCTTGCTTCCTTAAGAGCCAATTGAAACCTCCGGATCTCAGAAGCTGGACGTGTCCCGTCGTCTTTAACGCAGAGTTCCGATGGCTTGACATCCCAAAATATAGGGATGACTCTTTTCTTGTTCTCCATGAGCAATGTGAGTTCATGGAGACAGAAGTAAGAATCGCAGTAACGAGGAGAGAAAACCGCAATACCAACCTCGCAAGTTTTGATCGCCGCATCGATCTCCACGAAAATCTTGTCCCCAGGCTTTAAGCTCTTACTATCCAAGAAAGTATTCAAACGTAGGCTAGTGAAATGATCATATAGTAGGCCTGAAATACTCTTCTTGGTATCGATCCCACGATGATTGATGAAAATATCACATGGGTTTGGGCAAAGTAGGGTTGGATTTGCTATACATCTTGTTGTGTGTGCGAGTTTTGAGGAAGGTGCTAACAAACGTTGCATCGAACAGTTTTGAATTGATAAAGAAGAAACAAAATAATTGCGCGCGCCAAGTGAAAGAGTGAGTTAGCGATAAAGACTGGTTTTAATATCTTTTTGATAATTGTGTAAGAAGAACTGGTTTTAGATTGGTAATAAATAGATATGTGTCTTGCTATATATATATGATGGTTATAGGCTTTTAGCTGTGGTTTGTGAATTGAACCAAAGAGAAACAATTTAAATACGCGTCGCTCTAAAACTTATTTGTGATTTTTTTTTTATATAAAACTAAGATAGTTTAGAAAACAAATTGTTTAAATTTTGAAATTCGTATATAAACAGTTTTATATTAATTTGATTTTCATAAATATACCATACTTCTTCAATTAAAACAAATATATAAAGGCTATTTAAAAAAAAATCTCATTTCTTCTATTTATTATATATACTTTTTTCTTTAAATCTTGGATAAAAACAGGTATACTCTAAATCACGCTAAACTTAAAAAATCTTCAAATTATGATTCTTGTCACGCTAATACTGAAGGAAGAATTCAACGTTCTTTTTCTAACATATGGACTTCAAGAAAATACCTCAAGAAACGAGTAAAATCTATTCTTATCTTTGACTTGCTAGCATTTTTTTTGTCTTTTCTCGTGTAGGTTGAAGGAAAGATTAGAGAAAACCCTTCAAAGACGCACATATACTTTAATTATATCAAAAACTATTTACGTAGTAGCTAGTTATACCTTTCCTTCGGTTCCTTTTAATACTAAAACCCGTTCGTTGAAGAAGGAAGTAAAAGTGATCAACTGTATCTAGAATCTAATACTCGAATTAGAGGACAATATTGGATTCCTAATATAATTAAATCATACATTTATAGCAAAAGCAGAAAATTGGTAAATAAAAGATAGAAAATCATTTTGTTGACATGATACAAACTTTTATGCATCGTTCACGTCGTTGCTTTCCACACATCAGATTTGTGATCGTCCGTACTAATATTTAAACATTTGGTTAGTGGCGAAAACAGTGAATCCATAACAAAAAAAATACTATATATAGATTGATCATTGATATTCCGTCTCTCGTGAGAAAACGTGAGGCAGCTCGGTTTCTTCATCCTTGGAAGTATTGGTCATCACCTCATCCACCACCATCTTAACCAGGAACTCACCGCTCCCGTTCTTAGCCAGAAGCTGTTCGAAACCCTCTCTTAGCCTCAAACACTGCATGCAGAGACAAAACACGCAATTGGGGAGTCTACAAAAGTCCAAGCGGTAAATAAAGGGAGATATGGTGCTCTTTTTCGTGTCTTTAAACTAGTGATTATAGTGCAAGATGTATATAGTTTCATTACTTCGGTTTTTCTTATGTTCTAGTTAAGTTTTTGTGTGAACGTACGTTAAAATATACTTAATTATATGAATGTTTTGGTGTTAAATCATTATCTGCCTTCACTATAACAGTATTACTTAAGTATGAGCCATATACGAGGAGTAAAAAATTTTGGACAAAAAATTAGTGAGAGTAAATTTTGTCATTATCCTCGTAAATTAAAAAAAAACTTCATTATCCTCATAAATTGTTTGAATATTTACTTTTACCATAGAAGATATTAATCAATTTTTTATCAATATGAAAAAAGCCACTAAAATGCTAACATTAACATTAATATTCAGTATTATAATCAAAAGAAAAAAGTAAATTACCTTATATTTATATTTATTAACTTATATTTATTGAAATTTATCAAAATATAAAAAGGTATTTTTGTAAAATCATAACATAGAATTCCCTTTTTGCGCACATTGGGGTATTTTTGAAATTTAGCATTGAAAATCCAATGATAAAATTATAATTGCTCACTGAAATAATAGGCTCAATGGGCTTATATATGTTCCCAAATATTATATATATATATATATATATATATATTTAGAAGATTGTGTTTAGGTTTTTGATTTTTCACTTAAAAAAGCATGGGTCAAACATATTTATATTACAATATATAGTCTACAATAAATTTTATCAAACTTAAATAATTAACTATAACAAAGTATTTCTATGAGGCACCTTAGAATATTTTGATAGAATTCCTTTATAAATAAGGAACAAAGATGTTAACACATCCATGTTCAACAAGGCGGAGATGCGGTAATAACCCGACCCACAACCATATTGAATATTAGTCTCGTCGAATACGCTGAACCGTCCAAAGAATAAGTCTTTTGGAGACTCTGATGACAATCAGTCAATCATGCATAGTGTCAAAAAGAAGTATCACAAAAAAATCTAACTATTGTAGGCCAAAAACCCTAGCCTAATGTAACCCATATCTCAGCAAAACCTCAATTCAATCAACCCAAACTCTTAGGTCAGGCTGGTATACGTATAGCATCGTTGACTCAAAAGGCAGGCCCATGATCCTTTCATTAAAATTCCTTTGAGGCCCTAGCATTTTTGGTTTTAAGGGGCATGCCAAGTGGCCTACCCTACCACTTCAGCATGACGCCCATTAGTTAAGATTATAGGCATACCTCAATGTGAACTCATGTGATCTTTTTATATTACCACGTCCTAGTGACGTCCACCGAAATGTAAGAAAACATCCTAGCAAACCCAGGACAATAATCTCCTGAATAGCGTCCTTCTTCTTCGACAAAGAATATTAGTACATACACCTCGTGTAGTGGCTGCATGCAACGAGCTGATTCCAGTGGCCACCGTACCTTCCGACGACAACTTAACCCTATATCATCAAAAGACCACTCATTCGCTGTCCTGCATAAGAATTCATGCTGCTAAATGTTTTAAACTTGTTTGTACTCATGGCGAATCCATTTGTTAAACAGCTTATATAATTTGGACTCGTATACCTTATAGGGCAACTCGCCATTACCTTTGGAACGAGAAATAATTTGAAAGTTTTGGATTACTGTAGTTATATATATTAAATACTTTTAAAATTATCAATGTAAAAATAAAAATGTTTAAAAAAAAAAAGATATTTTTTAAAATAAGTATCTTAAAGTAGGTATTTCTAACAAATCCGCATATATATATAATCATAATAGCCTAAATAGATCATAAATATGATCAGTTGGACTAAAAATATATATAAGAAATAACTCTACAATTTATAATTTTTTATAAAATCTTACAAAAGAAAATATATACCAAAAAGAGGTATGTGCGTGATGTGTAGCATAAGAAAGGCATGACATAAGGCAGTTCGAAAAAAACCTGCCTTTTCTCCAAAGTTTAATGCCTATTGGCCGCTGATTCTGGGCCCCACGATTAGCCACGTGTCATTTTCTCGTCAAGGGACCCACCCCAGTTCGGTACTCATATGCTCACACAAACCTAACACCTACTATAATATTTCTTCTCGCCTCTTCTTACGATAGATTTATACTGATCTCTTCCAACTTATTAATCTCTCGAGGATCATGAGACTGATTTCGTGAACTGAGTTGATGGAAAACATGGGGGATTCGAGCATAGGGTCGGGCCATCCGCATCTCCCTCCCGGGTTTCGGTTTCACCCGACTGATGAGGAACTAGTGGTTCATTACCTTAAGAAGAAAGCTACTTCTGTTCCACTTCCGGTCTCAATCATTGCCGAGATTGATCTTTACAAGTTCGATCCTTGGGAGCTTCCAAGTATATATGCTATATTATATTGTTCCTAATTTATGCTTAATGTTTGGATTAAAATGTACTAAACTAATTTTACACCACTGAAATCTATAACTACTATTTAAAATTAATTTGGTGTAAATAACTATGATCACTTGGCTGATGGTATTTAATTTGTGAATGATTTTAGGCAAGGCGAGTTTTGGAGAGCACGAGTGGTACTTCTTTACTCCTCGGGACCGGAAGTATCCGAATGGGGTTAGGCCGAATCGAGCAGCAACTTCCGGTTATTGGAAAGCCACTGGAACAGATAAACCGATATTTACGTGCAATAGTCACAAGGTTGGCGTCAAGAAAGCGCTTGTTTTTTACGGTGGAAAACCTCCTAAAGGGATAAAAACAGATTGGATCATGCATGAATATCGCCTCACCGATGGTAACCTTAGCACCACGCCTAAGCCACCTGACATAGCCACGACAAGGAAAAACTCACTACGGGTATGCACAACGATCTTAACATCCACTAGAAATTTTTGGGTTATCAAATTTGAGTCTCCGTATATAGATTCTAAGATACCATTTCAACACATGAAAAATGTTTTTGTTCCTGAGTAATGAAATGTTTAGCTACTATGCAAAAAACCTCATAAGAAATCTAAAATAACCCTAAATATATTAGCACATTGTTTCAGTAGCCTAAAATATGTAGTTCATCAATTTAAATATGTGTTATTTTCCACAATTTTAATTGAATTCTAATCTACAATATTGTTTCACGTGGGAAACTTATATCGAAATCTATTTTGGGAAAACTAGGATACTTTACTCGTTAAATCAATGCCAGCTGACGTTATTATTATACATACAATATGCATAGTTTGGTGTGTTGATTAATGTACCACAAATCAAAACTTTGCAGCTAGACGATTGGGTTCTATGTAGGATCTATAAGAAGAATAGTTCACAACGACCAACTATGGAGAGAGTATTACTAAGAGAAGATCTAATGGAAGGAATGCTCTCAAAATCATCTGCTAATTCTTCTTCCACATCAGTTCTAGACAACAACGACAACAACAATAATAACAACAACAACAACAACAACAACAGCAACAACAGCAACAACAACAACAACAACAACGAGGAACACTTTTTCGACGGTATGGTCGTCTCTTCAGACAAACGTTCGTTGTGTGGTCAGTACCGGATGGGTCACGAGGCCTCGGGATCATCTTCATTCGGATCTTTCCTATCGAGCAAAAGGTTTCATCATACAGGTGATCTCAACAATGACAACTACAATGTCTCTTTTGTTTCAATGCTTAGTGAGATTCCTCAGAGTTCGGGATTTCATGCAAATGGAGTTATGGATACGACGTCGTCACTAGGTGATCATGGGGTTTTAAGACAGGCGTTTCAGCTTCCTAACATGAATTGGCACTCGTAATCTATATAGATATGTATGTATGTATTAATGCACATATAGTTTACACAGATATCATCTCTGGGAATATATATATACACACATACACACTCACACGATCTCACATATGTATACGTATATGTTTATAGTTTACGTAAGAAAGGTGTATACGTTTCTTTTAACTCCATAGTTGCAAGATGTATACTAATAACAGAAGCTAATACTGATAGTATACTTTTCCCTAGATAAGTTACCTATATTAAATATGCTACACGTTTATGTCTTGAGGTACATCAATCTGTTCTTCCTTTAATGCAACTTGGTTCAAAATATTTTTTTATTTTATTTTACGTAATATATCAGGAAAGATGGAATGAAGAAAATGTTTGATGAAAAAAAAAAAAAAACACTTTCTACAGACTTACAATGCAAACCAGCCGAGATTTAAAGCATGTAACAGATTAATTTCCCCAAGAGAGAAGAGAACAAAGTTGATATTTCAAAGACCCAAATAATTCCATTTCATCCCATCGTGCAGGCAAGTTACTCAAAAGGCCCCAACATCATTCTTTATCTATCACCTTATTAATATTCGAAGTAAAACTACTAAACTAGACAAAGACTAAGCCATGTACGAAGTTGCTGAAATTTTTAGCTTTTTTCTAACCTCATTTGCAGAGTTGTTTTTTGGCTTCTCACTTAGTGATGTTAAACGGACATACCCGGTCCTTCCAAGCCCTGTCTATCAAATACTAATTGACTAATCCATTTAGGCTCATTTATTTATTGATCCGTTTAAACACTGTCCATATGAGTCTTCGATTTATGCGTCCCTTTTAGGCCCGTTCATTTTTTTTATGATTTTTTTTTTTTCAAAACTGTTGGTTGTAAATTTTTTTTTTTTGGTGTGAACAAGGGAACAAACCGTTCCCCTTACTTTATTAAAACTGAACTACAAAGAATTACAAAAGATGATGTTTGTTTTTGCCTCGTTCTATTCTGTTGGTTGTTAATTGTTTAATATTGAAGAATCAAACTTCCTGAAGAATTTTGAAACCAATTTTGACAGAATTTGTTAAGAAGTGTCAACTAATAATGACAAGTGCAGGAGGAAAGCAATGCAAGTTGTTTTTGTTGCAAATCAGCTTAATTTAGCATAGCTAGACAGAAGATATAATCTAAATTCACTTGTCAAAAAACGAAGAACCAAAACCTTTGAATTGAGACCTAAGACCATCTTCGTTGCTTATTTTTGGTGAGTGTCTACACATTTTTTAAAAGTAAATAACGCATGAGCTTTGTTAACGGGATTTGGTTTTGTCTACATCTCCGGGACCTAGTACAGAACAAAATTGCAATCACAACTGCATATGATACAAACACTACTTTGCCTAACACTACTATGTCTATCTTTATTTTCTAAATGAATAAACTATCAAAAGATCTCTCTATCTTGTTGATGGGGCGACATCACACATCTTGTGTGCATCTCTCGAGAATACTTTGAAGCACGCAAGTCTTTATGAAACCGCTTCTTGGTATTTATATCAATTGCAAAACCCATAGGATTGACAACTTTCCTATTGTACAACAAATAAAAAAAATATTATACAACAAATAGGAATTGGGAGATTAACAATTGCACACAAATTTTCCTATTATACAACAAATAGGAATTTTCTATTATACAACAAATAGGAAAGTTTCTCTCCATGATCCCATCTTGAATCTTCCATTCAAGATGTTTATCGAGCTCAGCAGCTGCCACTTGGCTTGTCCAAATCGGCCTTAAGCTTATGTACTCAAACTCTTCAATTCAGCTTCTTGTACTACTTCCTCTTTTAACGTCGGAACTAGTACAAGAACTGCTTCAGACGTTTGACATATCCTCTGATATATCTAACTGCAAGGTTCTTGATTCAACACCTTATCTTCTCTGCTTTGTATCAATCACTATGTCAGCATGATCACCAAGTGCTACTTAAGGTTTGATGTACAACAATTGTATCAAGTAATACTTCATCCTTTGTGTCTGCTCCACCAACATTTGTATCATGTAATGCATTAGCCTTTGTGTCAGTTTTATCTAATACCCCATCTGACCAGGTATGGATTTTGAGCACCAGAATTAAAAAGCAATCACGTGTTCTTAATTACAAAAAAAACTATATATGTATTCATTATCAGTCCTTCTTAGCATGAAATAAAAACTAATCACGTGCTCTTATAATGATCATTAAGTTTGTAACTTGTTAGTTACAACCAAACAAGTTACAACCAATAGAAAAATATTCCCCGAAAACCAATAGAAAAAGAAAAAGAAGAATCTATTCGTACTATTACTTTCTTTCCATGTGGAGATGTTCTTATAGTTTCTGGATCTTTGTACCAGTCATCACAAATTTAACCCATGCATTAATTACATGGTCCCCAAAATTTCACAGTAGAGTACGATAATAGTAGTCTTGATACATCATACATCATATTTAATTTATTTAATGGGCTAGGAAAGGTCGTAAACTCCTAATGTATGTGTGGTTCTGCTTCTTCACAAGTTGTACAAACTTATATTGATATTTTGTATATCATCAATGATATAGATTGAACATTAAGACTTGAAAGAAAAACATGAGGCGTAGAGATTTTCAGGCCAGAGTCTCTCAAGAAGGACATGTTTTTGTCTATATTTGTAGTTTATGAGTTCTCTCTATCTATCACGTTTTTCACATGATTGATTTTATGTCATTATGGTAACAATGTGTGAATTGTTATGTAATTTAGCTAAAGCTTGCAAATTGATGCAGCATATCTAGGATAATTATTTGTTACTAATTAATTGATTATTTATATTCTTGTCTAATGCTTATTCTATTTTAGAGTTTATTTTCCTACTAAAAACCGATAATGAATGTTATGATGTGGCTTGCGTTACATAACCGGCTGTCCACATGCGACAGAACAAAAAAATGTAACTCGGAACAGCAAGTGGCATGCAGCTTCCGTGACAATGCTGAAGAGTCCATGGATCACTTAATTCTCTCTTGCCCATTTGCTGCAGGAGTATGAAGGACCTTAGCTCTGCCTCTCCTTAACGCAAACTATTCCACAGATTGGAGCCAATTGGTTGCTTTACTCACAAGCCAATCACTCCTACGCCTCCACCTATTTCTGTTTCGATACTTGTTTCAATCCACCATGTACCATCTATGGCGGGAACAAAATGCAAGATGACACGGTGAGATCCGTGCATCGCAAGCTTGATTTATCAAGCACATTGATAAGAATATCAAAAACCGTCTCAGCTCGATCACAACCATGGGAGACCAACGCTACGCCGACGGCCTATAGCTTTGGTTCTCCACTCGACACAACTCGTAGGAAGTATCTTGATCTATCTTTTCAACTTTCTTCTCAGTTCTTAATGTTTATCTCAAACCAACTTTAAACAAACTGAAGTATTCATTGTACAAAGAGTTTTTTGGTTGAGTACAATTTTACTTTCAATTCAAAAAGACAAAAAAAAATAAAATAATAATGAATGTCATAATTATGGCAAGATCTACCTTTCATGGTGAAAGGTCTATTTGTGGAGAGAAAGGAGTGAGTACTATCGTATCCACGTAGATATATATATATATATATGGTTTATTGATAAATTGATTGATAATTGTGAATTGAGTAGAATTTCATTTCACCAATGATTCTTCAAGATAAGATAAGCAAAATGAACATAAACATATTTTCATCATATCTATCCAAATAAGAGTTCTGAAATTATTAAGAACTACAGTTTATGTGAGAGTCAACGCATTGATGCGGAAAATTATGAACGTCAACCCATCATAGATTTAAAGACGAATTTTCTGACCAAGGACACCTGATACATCGTAAATTTCAGATAATTTTTCTTTAATTTCTTTTTTTCTTTCTATAATTATATTTTAGCGCTTACCAAACTAAAATAAGGAAAAAACAAATTTCAAGCTTTGTGTTGTATGTGTTGTTCTTCTTTTTTTTGTCAAGAGGCTTTTGTGTTTTTTTTTTGTTACATATATTTTGAGTTTTATTTAGTCTTAATATTGATTAACAATATAGAGATTTTCTATCTTTTTCTTGGTTTTAATAGGTCTAACTAAAGAGATTTCAATGAATAAGAGAATTGACTTTTTTTTATTCGGAGATTTTCGTGCTTAACGAATAATCTTGCAATCTTCAAATCACCCGTACGTTTATATCAAAAAAATGTATGTGGATCTGGTTCTTTCCAATTTGAATAAACATTGGGAGGACAGATTATCGAGAAGGACAATGTTTTTGTCAATATATGGGGGTTTCTATTTTATTTTTTCGTGAGGCTTTTTAATTGCATTTTCACATTATTGATTATGGTTTTTTTGAAAGCTCATCGAAGCCCTCTAGACTCTCTATAAAGACCCAAAATTTCGTGAACAATAATATACGAAGCTAAAAACATTTGTTTTTTTTTGACAAAAGCTAAGACATTTCAAGAAAGAAAGAATCTAAAAACAATGAAATTCAAGAGTCATTTTACTTCCGATCTCTACTTTATAGCTGAGGAGATCAAGAGAGATACATTTGAATTGGATAACTTTAATACGAATCCTTACTCGTTTGTCTCGCCCTCAGCTTATGACACAGCTTGGCTAGCCATGATTGAAGATGACGATACTCTACAACCAATGTTTCAAGGTTATGTAGATTGGATTCTGAACAATCAGAATGTTATAGAAGGATTATGGGGGAGGCTCGGAGATGAAAATGGAGACGAAACACTCACTTCTACACTTGCATGTGTTGTAGCACTTCGCAAATGGAACATTGGAAGTCTTCATGTCCACAAAGGTAAGCGTTATGCTGACTTGTTTCGCCATGGGCTTAGTTATCTTTTTGGTTTGCACGTGTGGTTGATTTGAATAAAAACCTTTCGTACATTTCACATTGCATCCATTACGTACGTTTCACATGCACACGTGTGCCGTGTCTTTGCACAAATTCTAAATACGTGGATTTTTTTTTCTTTTTTTTTTGTTAAATGGGAAAAATGTGACGTGTCTTTCATCAATTTTTTCCTAATTAAATTTATTTGTTTGGTATCAAAACTAAAATTCAATATATTTTTCTGTAAGCTGTGTGCATTTATTAAAATATGAAGGAGTATTATACTATATCAATAGAAAATTACTTCATGCTAATCATTTATTAAATATATATTTCAAATCCCCAAATGAATTTTATAGTAATCTTTTTTGAGATTAAATGGGGCATATATGTTATACATCATGAATTAAATATATAGGGAAGAGATACATAGAAAGAAGTATGGAGAGTATTATTGGGAAATATACCAACCCTAACATGAAGGGATCTTGTCCTCGTTGGCTGGTTCTCATGTTCACTGGACTCCTCGAGATTGCTGAACAACTTGGCCTACGATTTCTCTTCTCTACTCGAGCGAAACGAATGATAAATAACTTGTTATTCCAGCGTAAAAAGATTCTCCAACGGTACGTGCCAAAATCTAATACTCCTTCTGTTAAATTTTAAGTGGTGTTTAAGGTTTCTAATAAGATAACATCAGTAAAATATGATTGGTTAAAAAATTCAATCCATTTACTTTTTTGCATAGAAAATTAAAAACATCACTTATAACGAAACAATTTTTGTTAGCTAAAATATCATTTAAAATGAAAGAGGGAATATAAACTTACAAATTAACAATCTTAATGGCATAAAATTATCTATAGTGTTGTGCCAAGGTCTGTAGAGACCTAAGGCAAAAATTTTAAAATGAAGCTTCACATATTTTATTTTTAAGAGAGATTTTTTGGTTATAAAAACAAAGAATTATTATTAACTTTTTTTAAAAAAAACTTTAAAGAGTAAGTTATTAGATATGATAGCTTATGTAAAGGGGAAAAAAAAAATTTGTATGAATGTTGAATTTTGTTTCCAAAATTTTCCTAAAATACTACATAAAAAATGCTCAATCTAGTTTACAAATAAAAATGTGACCTATCTTTGATTATTTTTTTTGTGTGGTCTAAGGCAAATGCCTTTTTTACAAAGCATAAGGCACGGCTCTGATTATCTAGTCATGCTTAAAAGTAAATGATATACACATGAAACTAATGTGAGGAATCATGATTCCCTATCTAACACAAATAATTGCAAATAGATTTCCAGCTAAAAAACCAATTGTTTATTCTTGTATCTTATATGGTAGTTAATTGGTCATTTACCTTTTTGGTCAATTACCTAACCAACTTTGTTTAGAGAAAAACTTGTGGATGACCGTCACAATCAGCAGTCCCTGCTCGCATATTTAGAAGTATTGCCATCTACGTTATACGCCAAAAATCAAAAAGACATCATTCAGAAACTTGGTGATTCAGATGGCTCTTTGTTTCAATCACCCTCAGCAACTGCAGCAGCGTATATGCTCTCAAGAAATACCCAGTGTCTGGCTTATCTGAAATCTCTCGTACAAAGATGTCCCGATGGAGGTTAATTTTTTTTTTTTTTTTTCAAATCTTTAATCAAGAAAAAGGTATTAATAGCTTGATAATCGTTATTTGTATTCCTTATGGTTATCTATTAAATACAGTGCCACAAGTTTACCCACTGAGTGAAGAACTCATCAAGCTCACTATGGTCAATATAATGGATAACTTTGGTTTAGCAGAGTACTTTGGTGAAGAGATCGATCATTTTATCCTTCAAATTTACAAGTGAGGGATAGTCACAAACACTCTTAAGATCATTAATACTTTATAGTTAAGTAATTAATACTTTCTATATACACAAATTAAAATTTTGGTTTTTATATTATCTTTTATTTTCTCCTTAGGAACTACGAGGAGGAGAATGTCGTGACAATGCCCATAAGTTCAAAAGTAGATCAGTTGCACAAAGCCTCTCTGGAGTTTCGAATGCTGAGATTGAACGGCTATGATGTTTTACCTAGTAAAATAACTAATTTTCTATGTATATAAAAGTAACTATATTCCACCAATTTCAAATTTAATTTTTGTTTTTCACACAAACTTGATTTAGGGAGCTTTTGCTGGTTCCTGAGTGATGAAGAAATCCGAGATCATCTAGAGACGAACACTGAATGTTTATTCTTTGTGATGTTAAGTGTTTACAGAGCAACTGATCTCATGTTTCCAGGAGAGTGTGAACTGGAAGAAGCAAGAGAGTTTTCTCGGAAATTTCTCAACAAAAGTCATTTTATTGATGAACAATTTGTGCCCATTTTTCACATTAAACATGAAATAAGTTCTCCATGGAGGGCTCGACTCAAACATCTTGATCATAGGATGTGGATTGAGGACAAGGACTCAAATGCTTTCTCAGTTGGAAAAGCCTCTCTAATCCGGTATTTAAGCAATATGATAAAGATACTTGCAATTGAATATTACTTTGTATGTCTAGCGACAAACTTACTCATACTAGGGTTTTTTTTTTCTTATCACTGGAACCTTATTACACAGTATATCTATCGACAAATTTACTCATCTCGCTCTGAGAAATTTTGAACTTCGACAAGCTGTATATAGACATGAGATGGAGGACCTGATTACGTAAGTATGGAGAGCCTTATACACCCTATATATCAATCATGGAAAATAAAGTTGATATATATTTTAATTTGAGCCAGGTGGGTAAAGAAATCAGGACTTAATGATATCGGATTCGGAAGAGAGAAGACAACATATTGCTATTTTGCAGCTTCATCAAGCACTTCGTTACCTATTAAAACCGCAACTAATATTCGTAAGCTAATGGCAAAGAGTGGGATCCTTATTACAGTTGCTGATGATTTCTTTGACGAAGAAGGATCTTTTGATGAATTGGGAGCACTTACTAAAGCTGTTATAAGGTACATTGGTTAAAAAAAATTGTCATGCACGTGTGATTATTATAAATTATCTATCCGTCTGGGAGTCAATTACTCAATTGATTGTAAACTGAAATATTGTCTACTACTAAATGATATAGATGGGAAGGAGAAGCGCTTAAAGGTTACGGCAAGATCATATTCAAAGCACTTGATGATCTCGTAAAAGAGACTGCAGAAACTTGCCTTAAAGGTCACGGAACTGACATAACAGACCATCTACGCAACATTGTAAGTCTTTCTAATTCAAGATACTGTTAGTTTTAATCATGTTTTATGTGTGGATTAACCTTGATTCTTGAAGTAACTATATAGCCAAGTAAGTAATCGATATGTGATTTCTTGTTCAAACAACTACATACTTAGTTTTAATACTAAAACAAATAACATCAAATTATACTAAATAGTGGAGTACAAAATTATATTTACCGTTCTCGTACGTACTAAATGTTTTCGTCAATATAACAAATCTAAATAATTCAAAATCTTACCGGCTTCTTACTTTAAAATTATTATAGGGGTATTTTCACCGCTAGTTTTATGGAAAAGATTCTTAACTTTGATCCAAAATACTAACTAAATAAAAGCAAGACCAAATTGTATACTAATAACTAAATTTTCAGAATAGATGAATTAGTGAAGTAAATAATGACTATGCAGTGGAGCGAAACATTTGAGTCGTGGCTACGTGAAGCCAATTGGAGTAAGAAGGGACACATACCGTCGATAGAAGAATATCTTCAAAATGGAATGATCTCAATCGCAGTACATACCATTGTTCTTCCTACTTTGTGTCTCATTGAATCTTGTTTTCCCCAGCACAAACTCAAGCCCGGAAATTATGATGACATAACAGCATTGCTCATGACCATTACCCGACTCCTTAACGATCTACAGAGTTACCAGGTAATGTCAATCTCTATAATACCTGAACTAATATATCATACATGGATACATTTTACATATATAGGGTTACCATGTATTATTGTTGATTAGACATTCCAATTAGAATAGCTTATGAGGCATGTCAACTGGTTGATCAAAAAAAGAAAAAATGGATAATGTCAACCAGCTTGCGGGACAGCCAGAAAAATCTAACCAGGCTGAGTTTACCAGTTTGAAGTTTAAGTCTATATCTACTTAATAAGGTGAGAAGATATTATAAATGTAATTGGGTATATCTATATCGAATTCAAATATAGTATAAGGTAGTTCTTTTCTAGTTAGTTATTTTGGACGAAATTGAAAGCTATGTGATCTTTATCTTTGAGGCATATGAGGTGCTCGTCTTGTACTTAACTTCTTGTAATATTAAAATTTGCAGAAGGAACAAGAACAACGCAAGATCAACTCCGTTCTGCTCCACATGAAAAGTCACTGCGGTTTGAAGATAGAGGATTCGATTGCTTATATTGAAAAGATAATTGATTCGAAGAGGAAAGAATTTATGGAGTATGTCCTAATGGATAAATTCAGTGATTTGTCTAAACCGTGCAAAGATATTCACATGTCTTTATACAAAGTTTTTGAGATGTTCTTCAACAAAAAGAATCGCTATGATTCGGACACGGAGATGCTTGAAGACATTAAGAAGGCTCTTTACGATCCCATCAACTTGGAAATAATTAGTACTCTCCGAGATTTATCCAACGTTTAATCGAATTTCTTAATTAATCTAAATTTTATGAATGTATTCAGTACTGAATAGTCTTCATAATGATACATGCATCATGTAATTTGTTTCATGTAATTTGTTTCCTCTATACAGAAAATACATTCATAAGTGTGAAAAATTATATATAAATAGAGTAACCTAAAAGAAAATATATTCTGAAGTGTGAAAAATTTTGGTATCCTTACGTTTCAGTCTTAATCAACAAATGTACGTTAACATTTAGAAGATATTGAATCTCACATAATTGGTGGTGATTTAAAAATATTAAAACCATTTTGGCCACATTAAAGACTCATATCGAGTTTTCAATAGGGTTTTGGTAAAACTGCGTAACCCCAAATTGCATACGTAAAATAAGTATACAAAATGTTATGGAATAATTAATACTGTGTAGTGTTCAACGAGTTATGGAATAATTACATACGTAAAACAATTTGAAAAATTATATGGAATCAATATACAAGAAGTAACAAAATGTTAGATATTGAACTGAAAAGTAATTTCTTTCAGTTGCGCAATGCTAATCGTCGGTACATGGGTGGAGTTATATATTCTTCATGATCCGGACAACTTGGAAAGGACACGGCTTAATTAATATTTTGTTGGATCATTGTCTTCTTTTTTCTTTCTTTCGATAGTATACACATTTGAATTTGATTAATAACCTCTGATGCAGGTCACAGTGGCCAAATCAAATCCGACTTTGACTGGTTCCACGTGAAAATGAAATTAGCGTGTTTGATTTTTCCAATTTGAATATGAATAACTAGCATGTATTATGCTTACTGGCATTTTTGCATAACCGTCATTCTTCCATAAATACTGTATAGTGTTCAACCACTTTTTCATCGAGAAAATCACGTTTTAAACCTTCTCACTGAATAACACTTCAAACATTGAGAAAATTTCATGAACACTATAAATTTTTAAAATAATTTTATTAACACTTTAAACTTTAAAACTAAATTTTATTTTTATACCGCCATAAAAAATAATAGAATAATAATATTCGTCAATGCGAAATAGTTAAACTATATTGGTTTAATTAAAATTTTAATTACTTTTAGTTTTTATAAATAAATAAAAAGATAAAAAATAAATTTGTGTTCATCTTCATTGTAGACAAATTTTTTACGACTTTACTCTTCATACTATTAATCTTTTTAATAAATGCATCTCCAATGGATTCTGATTCAAATCGATTGACTTTACATTGGAAACCAATGAATCTTTTAAATATGTTGTCGTTTTCAATTTTACATTTGTCAAATATTTAAACTTTACCTCTGATTCTTCATTATTTTTTGCTTTGATGTATTTTTAAATTTTTTTATCAATCGTAATAAATAATTAAATTAAATTAAATTAATTAAACAAGTATTTAAATCAAACTAGCATAGTTTAACTATTTTACGTTTACGGATATTACTGTTCCACCATTTTTCATGGTGGTGCAAACAAGAAAGTTAGTTTTAAGGTTTAAAGTGTTAGTAAAATCATTTTAAAAAGTTATAGTGTTAGTAAAAAAAATCTCAAGGTTTAAAGTGGTATTCAATGACACTTTGAAAGTTTTAAATGTTATTTTTCCGTTATTAATTTGTCTACAGTAAATTAATTAGATCATTTTTCGATCTAACACTATTATATATCATCGTTTTAGTCATTATCCGATACACGTTAGCAGTTATAATCATCTATCTACCACTCCTTCACAATCACGTAAAATATAATATTTTCAGAAGATAAAAAATTAGTACCCACACAACTATTTTCGATTAGATTTTTTTCTTTCTCTGGTACGTAGTACAAAACAATAATTGTCGTATTTCTAACTCCGGGAGACAATCGTCCTCAATTTATTGAGAACCATAGCATTTTTGTTTTACGTTAATATATATGTTTCAAGTATTATCTTCTACAGTATTTTGATTTGTTTTTTAATTAAAATGACTCCTGAAAGCAATGTTTCTGTATTCGCAATTACCGTAATACTAAAAACAAACTATTATCGGTAAAAACAGTCCGTAAAAACATGACACGAAAAAAAATTGTGTTAAGTAAATGAATGTATTTGTTGCTATCATCAAATAGATCTTTTTTTTTTTCAAGAATAATACAGTAACTAGCGTTGTGGAAAAAACTTAGTATTCACATCATCGATTTATGCAGACTCCCATCTGGCTTCATAAAGAGATGCTTGGTGCAACCCTCCTCTTATATGAAGAAAACTTTTGTCCCCTACTCAGGCCCGGATCAAAGTTTAAGTAGACCCAATGCTATTTTATAAACTACACTCAAATATATCTATATATATATATATATATATATATATATTTTAAAAATTAACATGTAAAAAGAATTTTGGATCCTTGGACCCTGTTCTCTTGCGCCCCCGGCACATGTGCTAAGCCGGGCCTGCCCCTACTGCACAACTGTCTTACTACTTTACGTAGGTTGTCATGAGCCGGCGAGACTAGAGGTTATGGACCCGTCTATCGACAATGATTATTCTCTCATTTCGCTATGTGCTCGTGGATGTAGCTCCGATTTACATTTGGCTCCCATGTGGCAAGTTGTCCTACAACTCTTGTCTCCGACAATTTGTATTAAACTTTTGAGTTTAACGAAACTCCCAAATCTTGTAATTATTTTTTCTGATAAATGAAAACAAGCATTTGCACAACAACAAAAAAGGAAAAATCCTACTAGATCCGAAGACAATTGGATGGTTTGACTATCCTCTTCTATCTTTCTTTTTTTTTTTTCATTTAGAAACAGAAATCATGATAAAAAGAAAATGGTATGATATGATCGCCAAAAAAAAGAAAATGGTATGATATACTTCTACCGAGGTTTAGAATGGATAGTTCGGTAAAACTATGCTAATTAATTCACATGTGTTAAATATTTTTCATTCTCCCGAGTGTGTTAGATTACAAATTGTACGCTACAGTTTGGACAAGTATCCTCCCGATCGAGGTTACGGGGTCAACTTATAGTAGTGTATATGGCCACCTTTTGTCTATCCCATACCACTATAGAATTAAAGGCAAGACGAACTAAATATTTTCAGTCGTACTAGTACGTATTTAAATTTCATGATGAATTTTGCATGTTTCACGTTTTCTACGGTCCACACCATAGAGACACATCGTTATTCGAGCTCGATCAGTCTATTCATTTGTGCTATACGCAAATTAAAGAACGTATAATATTAAAAATCTTCTTGGATTTGGCATTTGAAGAGTCGATAAATATTTAATTTTATAGAAAAGTCAGTAGATATTTTCCTCTTTTAATGTTATAGATCTTCTTTTGAACTTGTATTCTGTGTCTCACGCATATAACGCCAATTCCCTTTTCTTTTTTTCGTTCTTTGATTTGACTTTCGACTATCCCGCAACTAGAACGCTGTTGGATTTTCGGTTGGTGCATCCTTAAAAGACATGCAATATGAACACCATAACTCGATGGTCGGACGAACGTATTGCTAACAATCTTGAAGATTTTGGAAACTATTTGACAGTAAAATTAACAGTCTTTGCTCCATACAGGGGAAATGAAAGTATAATTCCTTCAGATCCTTCCACATGTTCAATCTTTTTTTCGAATTTAAAGGTAGATCAAACTATATTTTTAAATTGATATACTAAAAGTCTAAAACAATATGAATCTTTTTCATATGTAAATATAGGTTAATATCTTATAAACCTAATTTTTTATTTCCGTTAATATTATTTAGCTTTAAATCAAGAAAACTGTTTAACAATATCTTCTCCATTTAAATCAAGAAAATTATATTGTTAATTTATAGCATATAAACAAAAAAAAATTACAGACTGGTAAAATTAAAGTTTTGCAGGTTTTAAAATTATATCTCACATAATAATGATACAATTTAACGTGATTCAATTGAGTTGGGAATACTTTTGATACTATCTCTAACAATTTTTGCTTACATGTATTTTATCACTAGATTATCATACTTTCTCATTTAAAAATTGAGTATAAATCTCTGTAATTTTTGGCCAATTATATAAGAATCACTTAAACTCGCAGTTATGAAAGTGAATCAAGCGATAACACTTTTAAAACTTAAAACTACTCTCTTTATTCGTTGATTAAAAAGGAAAAATTACCAAAAGCCAATAACTTAACAAGTAAAGATTTCAGGCAAAAGTCTAGATGTTGCTGGCTTGAATTGTTCTTAACACCACACCATATAACTTGCTTTGGTCTCGGATCCCAAAAGATGTTGGGTCATATGTCCAAAACCTGTTATCAAAATAAAAAATTTGAATAAACAAAATTTTTCCAATTCTTTATTTCTAATATCGACAGTTTTCTATGTTTCTCGATAACAATTTATTTACTTCTACTTACAGATCAATCCTCCTACCTCACAGTCACGACCAACTACTCTAGTGTCTTTTTTATATTTAATTAATTTGTTACTTTTTTTTTTTAGTATCTCTTCTTTTCTGCCATTTGAAACAGAAAAGAGATTCGTTACGACTGACTTATCCGAAACAACCAAATAGACTTTATCACTTTCTAAGCAGAACTTATATAGTTATTTGATTTTCCAAAGATGGACGAACACGAAGGTTCTGTTTTGTGATACACCATTTATTGTAACAACTAAAACATGGCAATTTTATGCTAAATTATACAGTAAATCTTGTTTCAACTACAATTTGCAATAAACAAAAAATAATTACATCATCATAAATCTCCAGATCAAACCAAAATATTGTGGGAGAAAAATGATTATTCTGAGAAGTACAAAGGTGCAAGTTGTAACGACCCGGAACCGCCGGGTCAGGGTGTTTTAGAAATGACCGATGCCAATATATAGGTCACTTCAGAGAGCATCCCGATGAAGCGCTTTTGACGATGGCTTTGAAAATGACTTCCCCGTACAGATGAGAGGGCCGGTCCTTCTAACCAGAAGCGGCGGAGGATGAGACACAATTGAAGAAAATGTGTGGAGGAGACCTAAATATTTCTGGAACAAAAAAAAATATCAACGAATAACATTTGATTAGGTTTTTACGTTGAATTGAGTTTTGTTAATTTGATTAGGTTGAAGTGATATACACTATGTAAATTTATATATGGAAGGATCCACGACGACATTAACATATTGTAGATTACTACACTACGAATATTATTTTTAATGTTTTATAATTAACTAATAAAATATATATGGAAATTAAAACAAAGATATCGGTAAAGATACTGGACAATTTTTGACGAGATACACATATCTATATATATATATATATATATATTTTAAGTTTCAGTATTGTTTTCTGATTTGTTTTTTTTTTGACAATTTTTGTGAGGTGAGAACGAGATAAACGCATAATGATACATTTCTACGTGATATCTGTGATCACATGGGGATGTAGTATAATTCCTTGTATGCATTTATTAATTGGAAGACCAGGCGAGGAGTTGACCCTTCGTATGATAGAGGAGTAGACCATTAAAATATTCAAACTATACACACTTTTCACATTCTTACATTTAAACTCAATAGGCATACTCGCTTCCTCTATATAAACACAACCGGATTAGTGACCCATACATTATAACACACAATCTTAAAGACTATCCTCCTAGACACAAAAAAAAAAAAAAAAAAAAAAAAAAAAAAAAAACAAGTACAAGAACAATGAAGTCCTCTTACGGTTCTTTCTCTGATGATCTCCACGGTTTGGTCAGTGAGATCAAGAAAGAAATACAGTTGTCCAACATTAATCTTGATCCTTACTCATTTGTCTCTCCTTCCGCCTACGACACGGCTTGGTTATCCATGATCGAAGAAGACAACAACGTAGGTGATGATGAGCTTAAACCGATGTTCCAAGATTGTCTAGACTGGATTATGTGCAATCAAAACTCAAGAGAAGGTTTCTGGGGAAACTCCGGTGGTTATACTCAAATGGCTGATGCCGAAGCCGAAGACGGCGAAGATGACATGTACATTCTCACCTCTACTCTTGCTTGTGTTGTAGCACTTCACAAATGGAATATTGGGTATTTTCATCTCCAGAAAGGTGCGTAATTAGCTTTTTGACTTTGTATTTTTGTGGCTCTTTCACAAACGTTTGTACATGTAAAACGTAGCTCACTACGTAAGCAGACTCCGACAAGGTTGGTCTACTGCGTAAGCATTTATCAAAAAATCTCATTACGTAAGCATCACATGCATGGCCCATGCGTTATTCACGTGATAATATATACAAAATACGTCTTTTTTCTTTTTGGTCAAGTAAAATACGTCTTTGGTTTATTGTTCCAGCGAAAATCATATACTTGTGGTTTATCACGTGTTTCTTTTTGTTTGTTTTATATGCTTTTGTTAAGCTGATAGTGAACATACAAGAGTACTCACACGCTAACAAACGGCCATTTCTTTTCAGCCGTATGCATGGTGTTTACATCAATATTAATTTAACAGTGTTAACGACTTTTTAATTAAAAGTGGTTAAGGTTATCTTATACTTATACATGTGGGTCATAACTAAATAGAATCTTACTTATTTCAGTTCACTTTCATCGTCATCTTGTAAATGAAACAATTTTTTACTAACTACTTTACTTTTTTTTTTTACTAGGGAGAGGATATATCGAACGAAGTACGGAGATGATAATTGGGAAACAGATCCACGAAAATGGATCTTATCCTCGTTGGTTCGTTATCAAATTCACTGGAATCCTAGAGCTTGCTCAACAACTTGGCTTACACTTTGTCTTCTCTAGTCGCTGCGTCAAAATGATCAAAGAAATGTTTTATCAACGCCAAGAGATTCTCAAAAGGTAAAGTTACACAACTCCTCCTCCAAAAATTTCATCATAAACATATATATTTTTATTTTTTTAAATCAATTTTTTTGTTTCCTGTTTTCCCAGAGAAAAATTGATGGGTGATTGTAACCATAAACCTCTACTAGCCTATCTAGAGGCATTGCCATTGAAATTATATGTTGAAAATCATGAAGACACCATTGTTAAGAGCCTCGACAATATCGACGGCTCTTGGTTTCAGTCGCCTTCAGCAACTGCATCAGTGTTTATGCTCACTCGCAACACAAAATGTCTAGCTTATCTTCAAAATCTCGTTCAACGATGCCCTAATGGAGGTTAAATATATTGAAATTCTAGTTATCCCAAAGCTATGGATAATTTGTATATTATTTTTATTTAATTTCATATTTAATAGTTAAGTAACAAGCTACGTGTAATTTTTTTTGTCTCAGTGCCACAAAAGTACCCTCTCAATGAAGATCTCATAAAACTCTCCATGGTCAATCTAATCGAGAGTACTGGTTTAGGAGAGTTCTTCGGTAGAGAGATTGAACATGTTCTTCAACAAGTTTACAGGTGAGAAAACATTTTATAGTCAACTATTTTACTTTTCTATATATAAATATATAATATGTAAGAAAAGCTTATCTTTTCCATATAATTTTAAGGCGCCACGACGAGGAAGAAGATGTCAAGAAAAAGCCCATGAGTTACGTGGCAGATGAGTTGCACAAAGACTCTCTCGCATTTCGGATGCTAAGGATGCATGGTCGACACGTCTCACCTGGTAAGAATTTATCATTTGTATCATTGTATGTCTTCATTAATTGATTACATTCTCTACAGCTCCATGCATATCAGTTTGTCACTTATTTTTGTAAATCGATCTCAAATATCAACGGTAGTCCTTTCAAGGCAGAAAGCACTACATTTATAGTTCTAATTTAAGTTTCTTGTTCTTTGGTAAAGGCAATTCTTCTAGTTTGCTACATAAACATTGTGTTCTGTTTTTTTTTTTTCTGAAAATTTTTTATCAAAAAAAAAAAAAACAAACTATTCTCTGTATTGTCGAAGTTGATGAAAAATAATTCTTTGTCCTTTTCGATACTGAGTCTCTTATTTTTTTTTTTTTTTTGGAGTTTAAAAGCCTTAGTATATATACATTGCAGGAAGGTTTTGCTGGTTCATGAAGGATCAAGAAACCCGATATAATTTAGAAAGAAACATAGATTCTTTCTTGCCTGTAATCCTAAGTGTTTACAGAGCTACGGATCTCATGTTTCCGGGAGAGCATGAGCTTGAAGAAGCAAGAGAATATACTCGGAGTTTACTCGAGAAACGTCGGTCTAGAATGGTACACGACTAATATTTCTTAATAATTTGATGTATTTTTAGTTTTTTAGTGATTAAAAATACATTGCTTAATAATTATACTGAAAAATGATTGATCTGTAGATTATACATGAATTAAGTACTCCATGGATAGCTCGACTCAGACACCTTGATCATAGAATGTGGATTGAAGACAAGAACTCAAATGTTCTCTCAAGCGGAAAAGCTTCCTTTCTAAGGTATATACTATTTATATGTAATCTATAGGGGAAACGTGCTATCTCCCCCCGCCCTCTCCGAAAACTATGGGTTGGTCTTGGTTTAGAGATTAAACCAATGTAATCAGGTCACGAGAGATATAGGTTTCAAACTTTTAATTTGGGAGAAATATGTTTCAAACTTTTTTCTCTGCCACATATAGATCGGGGTCAAAGTTTGAGCTCTATCTACTTAATATGATAGTTCTGGGTAAGGGGGAAATAACATGTCACCTATTTATAATTTAGATCCCATAAAAATAAGATAATTTATGGGGTATTGTGTTGTTGGCAACAGACTGCATAGTTCATATAGCGACAAAGTAATTTATCTTGCTGCAAGAAATTTCGAGTTTCAACAAGCCAAATATCGACGCGAGCTGGAGGAATTGACAATGTAAGTAGACTTTAACTAGTTTACACTGCATAGTAATCGTAATAACAAAAGAGATTTCAGTATAGGAAACTAGCCTTTTGGTATACAAACTACACTCCATGAAGTGATATATACCTAACAATAGCGATTTGAGACAGGTGGGTAAAGAAATGGGGACTTAGTGATATTGGTTTCGGTAGAGAGAAGACAACATATTGTTACTTTGCAACTGTCACTTCGTTGCCCTATGAATATGCCATCAAACTTGGTAAGCTTACAGCAAAGAGTGCCATCCTCATCACAGTTGCCGATGATTTCTTTGATGAAGAAGGTTCTTTCAAAGATTTGGAAGCTCTAACGAAAGCAGTCTTAAGGTAAATTATTATTTAAAATTAAGTTATGCTAGCTGGCGTGATTAGAACATACCTGGAGATAAGCTATTGATCCATTGATTCTGAGAATATTAAGAACACTAAGATAATCCCAATTTACTTTTTAATTTATAAAGAAAAAAAACTATAGAAATTAAACTATTAGCTTGAACTGATTGAGATCTCTGTAAATTCATGAGAAAGAATGATAGAGAAATAAGAAATTCATTTAAAAAACCAAAAAAGAATGATAGAGAAAATACTATCTTTTCAGCTGTTTTATTAGTCATTAAAAAAAAACAGCTTCATAAAATCAAAAGCCATATTGACTATTTTAAAAAAAAAAATGAAAAAAGAACTCTAGAAAACCGCACATGGGATAATTAGTAAAGTAAAGGGTAATAATGTAATATAAATTATGGATAATAAGCAGAATTTTACGTTTCATAAGCACTTAATTATTTTGTTGATTCTAATTGATTCGATTATTGTTTACGATATAAATGATAGATGGGAAGGAAATGAGCTTAAAGGTTACGGCAAGATCATTTTTAAAGCACTTGATGATATTGTAAGTGAAACTGCAGATACTTGTCGTAAGCATCACGGAACCGACATAATCGTCCATCTTCGCAACATCGTATGTCTCTTTAATTACTCGACCCAATCCATAAAAAAAAAAAAAGGGCAAAAGCATACATTTTTGAAGGAAATGACATATCTTTCGACAAAATTTAGGTTCACGCGCGTGTTAAAAAGAGAAAAAAGAAAAAAAAAATCAATTTATTAAGCGTCAACTAAGGATTATTATATATTGGTCTCTGTTAATCTGTTATAACTATATATGTAGTGGGGTGAAACATTTGAGTCATGGCTACGTGAAGCTGAATGGAGTAAGAAGGGACACACACCTCCCATGGAAGAATATATTCGAAACGGAATGATCTCAATCGCAGCACACACCGTTGCTCTTTCCATATCATATATCGTAGATCCTTGTTTTTCCCAAGACAAACTCAAACCCGGGAATTACGATAATATGACAACATTGCTCATGATCATACCTCGACTCTTAAATGATCTACAAAGTTATCAGGTGATTCAACGTTTTTTTTTGGGGGTCTAGTCAATTGAAATTAATTTAAGGGGGGTTAATCCTGTGACTTGGATAGTGTGAGGTTAAAAGAATAAATTTCTAATTTTTTATTCTCACTCTTGTACTTAAAAGATCAAATTTGTCATGCAACGTTATTTTGCAGAAGGAACGAGAACAAGGGAAGATCAATTCCGTGCTGCTCCACTTGAAGAATCATCCAGACCTCGAGATTGAGGACTCGATCGCTCATATCGAAAAGATAATCGATTCGAAAAGGAAAGAGTTACTGGAGCATGTACTAGTAGATGGACTAAGTGATTTACCAAAACCATGCAAAGAGATTCACCTGTCTTGTTGTAAAGTCTTCGAGATGTTTTTTAACAAGAAGAACCGTTATGATTCGGACACGGAGATGCTTCAAGATATCAAGAAGGCTCTCTACGATCCTGTGAATGTTTATGAACAATCAGAGATCGAGCCTTTGCCACTGTCACATGGTGATGACTTTATGATTCTTCCTTTGCTTTTGAACAGCATGCCAAATATTCTTGAATTAAAGAGGAAGGACGAATACGGAGCAATGAAGACATCTATGTGCTTGAGAAGAAGTTATCGTGTTCAAAAACGCTTTATGGTCTCACAGCTTGATGATCATCGTAAGCCTCTCAAGATTGTCGCCTCGCAGCGGAATCCGACACCAATGATCCAACCAATATTCTCACCATGCTTCTACTAATTAATCTCTTATCATTATATATTATTATGTATAGATTGGTAAATAATCTTTACTCTGTTACATGTTAAATAGTGTGTATTTGTATGTGTTTGTGCAAACTGTTAAGATAGATGTGAGTGTAAAAGATTTAAAACTATGTTGTTTTCAAATTGATTTATGATAGCTATATGGATTTTTTTTTTAAAATGTAAGAATCCCATATTCAAAGTGAAATGGATCTATATATATTAGAAAATTTTAATTTGTTATAAGAGATATTTTAATATATAAAATGGCATTGCAATGCCAGTTAGTTTAGATTTTAATATTCAAAGTGAATTGGTGTATCTTCTCATTGCCAGTTAGTTTAGATTTGGAAGTGTATGACTCCTAAAATAGTATAAAATCTTGGATGATCCGGTGGACTATATCCTTATTATTATTATCAATATAATTTTCAGTATAATAGGTTTTCTCTATCGCGATGAAGGAGGATTAACTCCCTTGAGAAAGGCCGAGAAAAACGCAAGGGATTCGCTGGGTTTGAACGAAGGTACATCATGTCCTGCTCCTTTGAACGTTGCAAACGTCAGACCTTCATATTCTTGAAACCATCCACTTACCTAACAATCATAAAACAAAACATATCTGATCACACTTCCATTACTATATGACGAGATATCAATTAATAACATTTTTGAATGCTATCATTTTCACCTGTTTCTCGTGATACCACGGCCTCCAAGTCGTCTTGATGGGTAATTGTAATTTATTTATGCAGTACCTTGTCCCAAGTACGGGAACTCTACCGTCGGTATCTCCGCTGAGCCAACACCAAGGAGAAGATTAAAAAAAAAAAAAAACAATATCGGAGATAAAATTTAGAATATACGGTTTGGTCCATGCATTCATCTTTTGTATTTTCTTGGTTAACTCTTGAATTTGAAAACGGGAAATTTTAGAAGCAAGTTTACCTGTAAACCCATATTCTTATTCCTCCAGCGATTAGTTTCTTATATATGGGCAAAACCGAGGGCTTTGAATCAGCCCAATTATCAAAGATATCATCGCTGTTTCATGGAAAACGCATGGAGATTATTTTGAGTGACTTATATAACGTGAAAGTAATTCAAATAAAATAAATGAATATGAGAAGGTAGTGTACGTACTTGCAAATGCTCCAATTCTTAAGATGAACACCATCACTTGCATGAAGAGCTTTCTGAACATCTGCCCTGTTGAAGAATACTCTTGAGTAATCATCCAAACACGGGTCGTATCCACCCATCAGCCTTGGTATCTATTGAGAGTTTCAAGTAAGCTTTCTTCGTAACACACAGTATTGTGACATATATTCAAACGCAGATACAAGTCTTAATTAATTACCATTTTGGAGTTGGCGAGATTAGTCTAGAACCGGGTCGAATCAACGGAAGAATTAAGCGTAGAATTTTTAATGCATGTAGGAGTATAGAGACTGTACTGATCAATTTGGTGATATTGTTTTAGTATTTCGTCTACGCCTTCTTTGCATTCTTTAACATCCCAAGTAGTGTTACTACTGAAATTGCAAGTCCTGCTTATGACTCCATATGTCTCGTCTGATATCACCGCATGACTCTATGCGTAATCCACATATCCTTTCCAATCTTCAGCTTCCGATGTTTCAGGATTTCCAAGCTAACCAATGAGAGAAGTAAAAATAAGGAAATATCATCAAAAGTTAAACACATATATAATTGAATATTATTAATAAGAATCTCACATTTTTACCAAAACTAAAAAAAAATGAATCTCACATTTGTAGTAAGATAACATGTCAATACATAGACGTGTTTCGAACATTTTATGTTGTGTTTGTATGTTTTATGAGAATCAAAAGTATCAAAATACTGAACTCTTGAGTTATGATTTATTTTATTAATAAACTGAATAATATAAAATATTACTTCTTATGGTGTTATCAAAAACGTATTGAAATGTCAAATGTCCATAAACATCAGTGAAACTTGGTATCGATGTTTATGTATGTAGTGAAAGAAATAAACATACCAAAATGCCCTTAAGCTTAATGTGACGTGATGAGTTATCAATGTTCTTGTCATAAACGACCTCTGCAAGCTCGGGTATGTACTTTCCTGCATGCGTTTGTTTATATCAATCAAAATCATAGACGATAATACATACAATGTTTTTTGTACAGATTAGTCCAAACCTGCATAGCTCTCTCCTGCTATATAGAAATCGTTTTCTCTGTAAGCTGGGAATCTCTCTAACCACTTTTGGATAAAGGCGTATGCGTCTCTTGCTGTTGATCATGTTATACAAAGTAGTCAGTCGTCACGTTCGTAAAGTACATGCCATCAGGTAATAATATATGACTAATATTGTATTTGAACACCCGAAAAATTATGCAAAAATTGAAAAATACAGTGACTTTTTTTGTTAACTTGAAAATTATATTTCGTTTTGATGAAAAGTACCCCTCAACACCTTATAATGAAAAAAATAAAAAAAATAACACGGATAACATTGTTATCATCATCATGAAACGTACTTCTTCATTAGTCCAGAGCTAGAAATGTGATAATCAAAATAAACATGATAGTTGACTTCCGACTATATGTTAAATAAGTTTATTGTCTTATATCAACGTAAAAAATATAAGCCTGCATTTTGGTAAATATCCCAACCAACTTAAAATATAATTCGACAACGTATTTAAGTCTTATTATTAAGGCGATAAAAACGACTCTATTGTGTTGCCAATGTATAATTCAACCAAAATAAAATATAAGCCGACCAACAAAATCATATACTACTTTGAAGATATTTATCAATTCAAAACAATAAAAATCTAATGGTGCTAAATAAATCGAGAAAAATAAAATGTGAGTCGAGGAACATGAATTATAAGTTGACAGTGTAAATAAGTCGTTGGTTTTAAAATAGCAATCAATTAGAATTTAGAATATAAAACATGTGTTTCAAAACAGGTTAATTTTAATTAAATTTTCATTTGACCAACACAGAATATAGGTCAACATTTCAAACAAGTCAATTTTTATTAATAACATGAAGAAATTTATCTATTGACCGAAAATGTCAACTAAGAAATAAATAATTCAACCGTTAGCAAAAATGTGTAAACATGAGTATAAGCTATGCTCTTTTAATGATCACAAATGTCATAAAAATTCGGATATCCATTCCATGGTCACACATAATCTAATATATACACTTAACAAAAAATAAGTAGTACTGTACTTACCTGTAAAATCATCGCCAATTTTTTTGTAGTCAGTAGTTGTGTTTGAATACGAAAACCCAACACCAACGGGAGATTCTAGAAACAATATGTTGGCCTCTGCATCAGCAAATTTAAACACATCCATTAACCTTTATATCTAATTAAAATCCCTAACTGTAAAAGAACATGACTATAAACAAAAATCATTCTATTCACTGCCATTTGAGATGAAAAATCCATAAACTTTGGTATATATGTAGTACAAGTTATATCTATATTGTTAATGTAAACAAAAAAAAAATTGTGTATACCATGATTCCATTGCGTAGGGATTAAATTTAAGACTGTTTCCTTTGTTATCCACAAGAAATGGACCAATTTCTTGTATTGCTCCGTATCCCACGGAAGAACATCCAGGGCCTTTGTTTAAAGAGTACCGATGTATATATATCAGAAAAAAGCAATATAAGTCTCCCACTAAATAAATAAAAAACATTATATGTGCAAATTAACATAATATGTTTCCTTAGAACTCAAATGTTGAATTTGATTACCTCCATTAAGCCGCAGTACTAAAGGCTTCTGGTTTGGGAGTCTCATAGCCTCGAAAAACCAATAAAACATAGCCCTGCCATTCTTTTTATCAACTGGGACATAACCGGCATAATGTTTGAAGCTCACACTAGATTGACCAGGCAAATCCGTAACGAGATCTCGCGTCGCTTCTTGGTTATCAGATGAAACAAACATGGAAAGAGTGCAAAGACATAGCGCACTCAAGAAACTGTAAATGTTCATTTTTTGATGAGTCATTAGGGAGTGATCGATTATTAAAAAAAAAAAAAAAAAAAAAAGGAGAACAAGAAGTAATGAGGTGGTTGTGAGATAAGCTTGGATTTTCATATAATTTATATGGATTTCATCCAATTTATACGGAAAGATTTTGTGAATTGATTTTTTCTTTTGCCTTTTATGTTTAAGAAGGAAATAAACAAATTAGGTAGATATATATGAAAGAATAGTCCTTTTGGGCAATGAATAGATTTAATGTCATAATGTTAGTCAACTCTTGATTATATAAGAAACAAAAAATTTCTGAATTAACTTTTTATTAATTTGATACAAGATAAGAATTAATATGAATTAATATGTAGTTAATAATTTGTGAAAGTATTGTTGATTTGTGAATCAAGATTGAAAGCTGTTGACAAGGGAAAAAAACATTTAACTAACATACCGCGGACAATTCTAAGTGGTGAAACAAACAAAAAAAATGTTGAATTCATCTTATCAAATTTTATCAAATTACAATACCAAATTTTATCAGATTCGGCCTCTACTTCACTACTCAAGCATCAATTACCGATTATATCGATATATTGTATGTTTATCAAATTTTAACTACAATTTGATATTATCTTTTAATATTTTATAAAGTAAAATGTAAACTAAAGAGTTATGTTATTACAGTTATAAACGCGGTTGCAGTGAGTCTGGCACAAGTATATATTTTAAGGTATACTAGCATTACATGCATTCATTTATAACTTAACTCTACCGTGAAGATAGATGATGATCACTTTCTGAGAAAATTTATCTCTTTTTCTATTTTAAATTAGCCTCAATTTTTAATTTGCTTCTAGCTCTGTCGCGATGAAGGAGGAGGAACTCCATTGAGGAAGGCAGAGAAAAACGCAAGGGATTCACTGGGTTTAAAGGAAGGCACATCATGCCCTGCTCCTCTGAACGTTGCAAACGTTAGACCTTCGTATTCTTGAAACCATCCACTTACCTATAAATCATCACAAAAAGAAAAAAAAAAAAAAAAAAAAAAAAAAAAAAAAAAAAAAAAAAAAAAAAAAAAAAATCACGCTTCAGAAACAAATCGCGGTATAAAATAACATTGACGAGTAATAATATGATTGTGATTATTAACTGCATGTTACCTGTTTCTCATGGTACCATGGCCTCCAAGTTGTCTTGATTTGTAATTCCAGTTTATTTATGCAGTACCTTGTTGAGAGTACCGGAACTCTTCCGTCAGCATCACCGCTGAATCATCACATAAAATTTAATAATTCAGCCAGTTATCATAGTACAATATAATTTATTTTTCTTTGGAACCAATAAGATAATGGAAACTAGATGAAAATTCATTTAGCTTGGGTGGCAAGAAACTAATTTGACAACGTGTGTTTCAGTCCATTGCTCATATGTTCTTATTGGGTTTCGAAGTATCAATGTAGAAAACTTAGATATAATTGTATCTTTTAATTGTTTTTTTCCAAATATATAGCCTAAAATTTACCTGTAAACCCAAACTCTAAATCCTCCAGCGATGAGTTTCTTATATATAGGCAAAACCGAAGGCTTTGAATCAGTCCAGTTCCAATTATTTAGAATATCAGCACTGTTTCTCGACCAAAAAAAATAAGAAAAAGAGATTAATTTAGATATTCATATTCTCTATAAGATATTATTGGCAGAAAGAAATAAATTATAAGATGAGTAATACATACTTGCAAATGGTCCAGTTCTTGGGATGTACACCATCAGTAGCGTGAAGAGCTTTCTGAACATCAGCTCGGTTGTAGAATACTTTTGCGTAATCATCCAAACACGGGTCAAAGCCATCGAACAGCCTCGGTATCTGTTTAAGAGTTTCAGCTAAGTTCTTATAGCAAACTATAGCACACATATTTAATGAATGTATTGTAAACTTAGTTTACCGTCTTGGAATTGGCGTAGGAATAAAGCTTTGATGAATGGTGAATGCAGGTAGGAGTGTAGAGGCTGAATTGATCAATCTCTTTGTATTGTTTGAGTATTTCGTCTACGCCTTCTTTGCAATCTTTAACGTCCCAAGTAGTATTACTATTAAAATTGCAACTTCTTTTTATGACTCTATATGTCTCGTCTGATATCACTGCGTGGCTCCACGCATAATCCACCCATCCTGTCCAATCTTCCACGTATGATGTCAACGGATTTCCAAGCTGCGTCAATAATAAGTAAATAAAAAAACAAATATCATGTCTTGAATGGAACATGGGACAATGTACGATGTGTTTGTTTTAGCGTTTATCACAATTAGACGTATTATTAAAATGTCCTTAACCTTCAATCATCAACTCTAGAATATATACAAAGATTGGTCATATTTTAAACAATGTACGAATATGTACACTTGTTTAGTGGTATAGGAAAACTTAAAAAATATACTTAAATGTCCTTAAAGTTCAAGTATGAGGTCTATAATAAATCGATTTCATCAAATTGTTTAGTGTCATGCATGCGAATCAAACATACGGAATTGTACGATGTTTTTTTCTTTTGTGTCCTATGAGAACCAAATGAGGTAAATACCAAAATGCCCTTTAAATTAATGTGAAGTGACAAGTTGTCGTTGTGTTCCTTGTTCTTGTCGTAAATAACCTCTGCAAGCTCGGGTACGTATTTCCCTGTCCATATACGTAAATTCTTTATATAACTCAAAACATGGATATATAAAACAATTTTAGATGACGTATTATATAATTTCGAATTTTTTATGAAATTTAAAACCTGCATAGCTCTCTCCTGCGATATAGAACAAGTTTTCTTTGTAAGCTGGGAATCTCACGAGCCACTTTTGGAGAAAAGCGTATGTGTCTCTCGCTGTTGATTGTAAATAAAAACAATCAATTGAGACTCCAAACAAGTAACAACAAATATATATATATACATATATATATAACTTTATACGTACATAAAATATAATTTCATATAAATAAATTACCTGTAAAGTCATCGCCGAGTTTTCTATAATCACTACTTGTGTTTGAATACGAAAACCCAACACCAGCTGGAGATTCAAGAAACAGTACGTTGGCCTCTGCCCCAGTATACCAAATTTAACTCAATTAGTGTTGTTTATGATGAATGATGATGATGATGATAATGATACGATGGACATAATATAAAATAAAATAAAATACAATAGCATACCTTTATTCCATGCGTAGGGGTTAGACTTAACACTGTTTCCTTTGTTATCCACGAGAAATGGACCAATCTCTTGAGTTGCTCCGTATCCCACAGAAGAACAGCCAGGACCTATTATATTAATTATAAACAATGACAAATCCAAATGTGTCCCCCATACGTCCAAATCCAAACATATTTATAACTGAAAATATGTGAAATAGCATAAATATAATGTGTTTTCCATGCAAGTCAAAATTGAGTTTGATTACCTCCATTAAGCCATAGTAATAAAGGCTTCATGTTGGGATAAGTCATAGCTTCGAAGAACCAATAAAACAAAGCCCTCCCACTGGGTTCATCGACAGTGACATAACCGGCGTAATGTCTGAAGCTAACTTTTGGTTGGCCAGGAAAGTTTGTCACGAGATCTCTCATTGCTTCTGAAGTATCAGATGAAACAAAAGCGAAAAAAGTGCAAAGACACAAAGCAATGGATACACTGAAAATGTTCATAGGTCGATGATTCAGATTTTTAGTGGAGATAGAGGTGTGAAATGGTGTCTCTCTAAGAGATAAAAACAAGGATGAATGAACTACAAGGGATTTTTTTTAAGATATGAGATGTATGAGACAGAGGCTTTAATGTATCCACTATTTATAAGGAAAGATCCTCACACAGTTAATGAGAAGCTGGTAATTAGCTGTAATTAGGTGATTGGGACCTAAACCAACATTACATTAATGTATCAGCCCATTAATTTTATCAAGAACTACCTTTATTTAGTTAATGTGGCATTGTATTTGTAGTATCTTATGATTTTCATAGTGCGCACATTGAAGTTTAACATGATATAATATGGATTTATGTCGACTACTTGATTCCAAGAGTTTACGAATAATTTCAGAAAAACTGAAAAAGAGTCTAACTACTTTTTCCCAAACTCTTCCCAAAATTAACAACTAATAACCATAAAGTCTAATAACCATAACTTACAGGTATTTCATCAGAAAGTCATCGTAAAATTCTACAACTACAAGCAACGTAATATTTCAGTAATAAGAAATTATGATGTACTTTTAACCTTAAGATAGTTCATACTAATATTTACTTTAATAATACTATGTTTATTCTTCTATTGTGATCCATTACCACATAACAGATAATTCTTAGGTCAAACCATTCTAACTATTTTTCTAATATAATTACGAATCTCTTTGAATATAATGGCATGACTTTATGGAGCGGATGAAGCACTTTCTCTTTGATGGGTTTTAAATCTTTAATCTATGAAATTGCAAAAAGTGATGCAACTTTATTGTCGTATCAAACCTGTGAAAATACGAGACCTGGTTCCCATAATAGCATAAGAGCATATAACACATTAAGGTTGATTGGAAATTCAACAGTTAGTTTGATTACCAATTAGATGAGCAATTAAAATAAGTAGATAAAACGAGTGGTTGGAACAAGTGGTTAAGAGGTAATTAGAAGCTTAAACGAGGTAGTTGGTAACTGCCTAATAGGTATGTATGCAACCGCTTTGTTTACAAGGTAGTCGGTTGGAATTTTTTAATTATTTAATATTTTTTATATTTTGAAAAATATTGTGTATTTATATTATTTTACTAAAAAATTATTTAAAGTTAAGTTAAAATTTTGTTGTTTTTTACAATAATATTTTTACTATTCTTGACTATTATTTAACTGCTAGTTTTAATTCAATCAATTTTTTTTCTTATATATCTTTTCCAACCAACTTTTCTTTAATCACTTTTTTTGCAACAACTAAAAAATTTAACCGTCCTGTTTAAACAGTATTAATTCCAAGTATAAAAAAACATGACACACCGATATCAATAGTTAGTATGTTAGCTTGGGCATCAAGCTAGTAAGTATCAACAAATTGTATATATAGTAAGTAACAAGAAATTGTAGTTATGATGTGGTAAACGAGAGTCAACATACATAATTTAGATAAATGAAACACAAAGACAGAGAAGGTAAAATATAATCTTGGTAGTAAATTTTTTCATAACCAATGAGCTCGGAAAATTTCCAACAACGAGAAAAGAAAAAGACATGGCACGTTGAAATTTATTTAAACCTATGGTCTTTGCGAAAGGAATTTGAGGTATATATGCTAAATTAAAATTGATGTTGCTTTCACTTAAAAAAAAATGGTTTAGCTAGTGCGTATAGTTTTTTGAATTTTTTTTATTTTGTTCAATCTTTTGATCAGTTAAAAATAATAAATTACGTGAAAATATAAAAAAGAGAACAACCTTTAAATAGTACTGTTTTCTTTTTCAATATAATATATATATAATTTATATATGGTGTTTATTTGAATGGTTATGATTTATGACATGGAATTCAACTTACCATATTAAGGAATTAGAGGGGAAATTTATTCGCATTAAATCTTCCGTGTGACATTCGGTATTTTCTCTATTACTCAATATATTTTTATATTTTATGGAAAAGTTAGATGTATAATTTATCTTTTGTGCAATAGAAAATTGGTTTAAACAGTTCGATGACATCATTTGGTTTATAATAGAAAAAGACTTATGCAGTCTTATATACTAACCTTTTCATAGAACTCTTTAGTTAGTGAGTTGCCACTAGATTGTAACTTGTAGGTTATATTTGGTCTATATTTAGAATGCGTGAATATAATAATTCTCCTAACATGTGAGAACAGACGCGTGGATCCCTTTTTAATCTTGTTTTCTCCAAGAACATTTTTAATAATCTTCATATGGTTATAATGCTAAAGACTTTATTGTCATTAGTATTACTTTAACGCGAATTGAATATATTGAGAAAAATAGCAAATGATAGGGACCTCTTCTGTTAGTCATGGTTCTATTTTTGCATGGAGGTCCACCTATTGTTTCTATAAAAGACTCAGTTTTGTACTAACATATTAAAATTTGTGCATTTGTATTTGTAATAATCTTATTGGCATAACTAAACGCAAATATATTATTCTCTCTGCATCACAAATAATGATAATTTTAAATGTTTGAGATAGATAGTGACATTGTGACAATGTGAAGTCAAAGAAATGGGAAGTATCAGTTTGACCTTTTTTGACATTACTTTGGGAAGAAAAGGATGATATGAGCATATGGAATATAAATAGAGCACCAGAGAATATCTGAAATTGTTCTACGAAGGTTTCGTTCCCATCAATCGATTTGACCGGTTTAGAATTTATTCGGTATTGTGTTTGCGTTATATAACCATAGATGTGACAGAACTCGGATTCTCTATCTGACATATGTTCTATTCTATGTAGTACAAGTCTTCACATTTCACATGTGCCGCATCGCTATGTCTGGCAAAAATTGACGTTAAAAGTGTCCACAAGCGAGAGACTCGAAGCCGATAGATAGAATATTTTCAATGACATATCAAATTCAAGGGTGTTGATAAGACTTGTGAGTAAAAATATTCCGTTCCAAAACATAGAAATCATAGTTGCGTCATCGATAAATATTTGGGAAGATTGAATTTATTCTGTGTTAACGTAGAGGTGGTGTAAGATTTTCAAGAAAAAAAAAAAAAAAAAAAAAAAAAAAAAAAAAAAGTAAAGGTGGTGTATAAAGTTGTGGGTTGTAGCGTAATTTGCCAGTTTTTGTGGCCTATTTATACTATTATGAAGCAAAAAAAAAAGGCAAGATGACTGAGAGTTGTTCGACGGCTCGTTCTTACCATTTCATATCACTTACAGAAGAGATAGGATATTGAAGTAAGCTAGCTATTATAACTCGCCGGACCACTCACATTGTGATCTTACAATGAGAAATTCAATAGCAGATGCTCCTATATTGTCTTCTTCCATCAATTGTAAATACCTAAAGTCTAAATGAAACCAAATAATCAAATACGATCAGCTTTCTATTTTTATATCCCAAACCCCCAAAAGTCTTTTCTAATCTTTCTTTTGCACAAACCCTGTAGTCAGTTTAAACGAAGAGTCTCTTCCTCCTAAAACTGCACAAAAACCGAAGAAACTCCTATCATATATACCCGTCTGCATTGGCAAAAAAAAGAGCTTGAAGCTCGCTTCTCATGAATCTGCCATAAACAGATAGCTCAAGTCCTCTACAGTGAGGTGAGACTGTCGGCTTCCTTTTTCATCTTCTCCAAACGCAGAGGCTACCATCATTCTCTTCTTTTGCTGCTTCCACAAACATGTTAAGAGATTAAAATTGAAATTGCTTGAAGCTTATAGAGAGAAGCAAATGAGAATCAAGTCAACCAATTCACATACCTGAAGGGCCAATATCCGATCTTCGACCGTATCCTTTACTGTGAAGCGAACCACTGTTACTGGTCGTGTCTGTCCTATACGATGTGCTCTATCAATTGCTTGATCCTCGGTTGTTGGGTTCCACCATAAGTCCAGCATCAGAACATGACAAGCAGCCACCATGTTCAGTCCGAGACTAGCAGCCTTGAGAGACATAATCATTACAGTAACCTAAAAGGTAAAAAAGATTGCCAAAAAAGGATACCATCATTTTGTTAACACAGACGGCAAGTCAACCCAAGTCCTTAAAATTTAATTAGTGGCCATATATGTACCTCAGGAAGAGTATTAAAATCCTGCACTGCTTTATCTCGAGCAGCAACTGACATTGTTCCATCAAGCCTTCTATACTGAATACGCGAACTAACAAGAGAAGCTTCAAGTAGGTCCAGCATCTTTGTCCATTGGGAAAACACAATCGCTTTTTCTCCAGCTACTTTAATCGGATTATCAATCCTCATGCCCTCACTCTTAATTACAGGAAGACAGGAGTCCTCTCTGTTTTGAGAGATCTGATTCGTATCTGTCAAATCCTGCGGTTTAGGCAGTGATTGTAAGATCTCTAGAGCAGCCTTGATTTTAGATGAACCATATGGAAGATCTTCATCATTGCAAGGGTCAAGGCTCTCAACGTGATTCGAAGTGGCAAGGTCCTGTATGCCAGACTTAGGATCGTCCAATCTTGTTTTGGAAGACAATGATGAGATGGTGAGTCTGACATTGCAGTTTGCAAAGGGGCAGTGATTATTATCACCTGTAAGGCGCTCATAAATGCACTGTTTACAGAAAACATGACCACAGACTGAAACAACAGCATCTTCAGGTGCATCCTGTGGAAATAGAAGTGATATAGATTAAGAACTACTAGTTAAGAAAACTATATGATGGTTTGAAAAAAAAGGCAATATGAAAAAGATAAGAGAAATGAATCTTACATTGCAGATACCACAAATTGCCAGTGAAGCTTCTGAGAAAATCTGCTTCTTAGCTAATCCAACGGAGGATTCCCAGGTAAAACTGTAATCACCATTCACGAGAAGAGGGTGATCACAAGCTTGGCGAAGGCGCAAGAGCATCAACAAGATATTGACATAATTTTGCTTCACTGTTCCGGCTTCTTCATATTCCTGATATAAAAGAAAAAGATATATCTTTTTGTAAATACATACAAAAGCAAAAGCATACCTACAACCAATTTATTCATACCCTGAATTGACTACGAGATTCGGCCTCTAATTTGGAGTAGAAATCACGTTCCTCCATAGTGAAATCCACTTTTCTCAATTCAATGGACTTCGGAGGTAAAGAGATGATGGGTTTCCCATCAAGAAATGAACCTAATGTGTTTTACCAGTTAGAAACCATGAAAATCCTCAGATAAACATTCCAAGAAATTTATATTCATTATCAGTAGACTGACCTTTAGTTCGGCGAAGCATCACTGTTTTAAGGATAGCCTGCAGCTTCTGATATCCTTTCACTGGGTTCCTAGAAATAGGGTTTTTAATCGTGCTACAGAACAATACGTAAGAAGAATAAGGATCATATTTGAGGAACCGAAAGTAGCTGTAGAGGTCATCGATTGAATTCTGGATTGGAGTGCCAGACAAACACCACCTCCGTTTAGCACGAAGGCCCCAACATGCTCTTGCAACTTGGGTTTTGTAATTCTTAATGCTCTGTGCTTCATCAAGAACAACTCTAAACCATGAAACTTTCGCAAGAGGACCAGACACAAATTCAACATGTTTCTTCTTCTTTGAGCCTTTCTTCTTAGAATCAGGAGGATATTTCCTTTTCTTGTTTGAGCAAAAGCCATTAGTTGCAGATTCACCATCATGTACCCCACCCTTCTCTTCGTCATCATTGTCTACAAGAGGCTGCTTCGGCACTTCCATACTTACGATAGAAAATGTGGTAACAACAACATCATATTTAGCCAGCTCATGAGGATCCTTTGTCCTGCTAGACCCATGGTATACCAGAACAGAGAGATTCGCTTCACTAGTCACCTTCTTATGTAATTCATCAGCCCACTGCCGCATAACACTAGTGGGACAGACAACAAGAGTTCCAGCAGCTGGCCTTCCCCTCACTTTACCCACACTATCTCCACCAACTTTGCTTTCATTGGAAAGCAATTGAGAGTGTTCAAAATGATCGCTTTTACCACTGGGTTTTAAAGGCGCACATTCTCCACTCTCGCTTTCAAGGTCAAAAATCTCTTTCTTCGTACTTTCTTCACATGCTTGGGCAGGTTTAGACCGTTCCTTCAATATAAGAGCTATAGTGGAAACCGTCTTCCCAAGTCCCTGCAAAAGATAATTTATCAGGAAACGTTTCTTAATTATTGACAAAAAGATTACAACAGAAGACAAAATTAACCTGATCATCAGCCAGTATTCCTCCCGAACAGGGGAAGCCACTTGTTTCCTTCTGGGCCATCCATGACAATGCAATTCGCTGTACATGAGTAAGATACAGTCAAGTTGAAACAATGATAATTATCTCTATTCACATTAGCCAAAAACGTTCAACCATCAAGTTGGAAAATCATATCAACTGAAAGAATTCCATTTCTCATTTCGGGGCGAAATCATATTTGTTAGGCATACAATACATCAACAAAGTACACCACCCGTATAATTTTTACACCTAGTGTTTTACCTGATGTCTCAGAAGTGGGACTGTTAAGACACCATCAGGCGGACTTGCCTCAGAATTAGGCTGAGAGAGATCCTGTCAAATTAGACAATGTTATTAGACCTAAAGAGTCTGAAATAAAACCAATAATAAAGGTTACTACGGAACTGTCATCAACTGCACTAACTCAAATGACACATCTGATAACAGGGACCGTCAGGGACCTTTAAGTCCCATTACAGCCCCATGCAACATTCTCAACTTAATCATGCATAGGGTTACACATCAGATATTTCGATACAGACAAATATATATCCGCATATCAGCAAAAGCTAAGATGTTGCACTGTTGGTAATGGTGCCTGGGGGATACAATGGAAATTGGGAAAACGCCTACTCCTTTATAAAGCTAAGAGCTACTAACCTGCAATGCAGCTTGGAAGATCATATTTTCTTTATTTGACTGAAGCTTCAGGCCTCCAGGTTGATTAAAATTATGATCAATTGTAGAATATTCTGACGTAACCACTGGCTTTTTCATAGCTACAGGTCGAGGTGGGATTGCAGAAGGACCATTAGTTTCTATTATGCAGACGTCAGAATCATCATCACTATCGGATATACATTCTGAAGAATGGCTTTGAACTGATTCGAAGCTAGAATTTGAGAAATTAGAATCAATGCTCCTTGGTTGAATATGTTCACCGTCTCCTTGATGTATTTGAAAATCTAAATGCTCACTGATTTGAGTCACTGGGCTGAGATCTTCTGCCACATATTGCATACATGCATTTGAATCATAAAAATTACTGGAGTTTCTGTTGCCACTGTCTTGGCCAGGAAAAACAGTTTGTGGTGCCATAAATGAGTATCCCTTCTCAATATCTGTTTGATAGGAGACTGCACAGCTTGATGCACCAGACCACCAATGATTGGTTTCTCCAGGTGCATATGAATCGTCCCTGACACTATATTCCCCTGGAACTGAACTGTATACCACTTTCTCTGACTCAGCCTCTGGTTTAGCAGTCACATGAACAGCTTCGTTTTCCTGAAAACTGCTTGAACAATAATCAGGCCGGTCAAGATCATGATCAGATAAATGACTGTTGAAACTGTTGTACAGTCTGCCACAGGCAGGAGAAACTGAAGGATAACTTTCACACTTGAAACTGATCCCCCTTGCACTAGAAGAATCAATAGCAGGTTTCCTTTCTAAAGATCCATTGTCTACTCTCCCGTGTCTATCAAAAATCATCCGGCTGGCACCATCCGACTGAGACTCACTTACTCCACTCTCAACATCATTTACAGCTTCTTCTTTATTAGGAAAGAACTGAAACGAAAAATTCTGGACAAAATTGGGGGTATGTTCTAATAAAGGTGCGCCATTTGTATTGTAGCAGTTTTGTGCAGAAGAGACATAGTTATCCGCACTATCACTGAGAGAATTGGAGTTATTGAAAAATCCTGACATGACGGAAGAAGTATGATCGGCTCCCAAACCCGCTCCATATCCAGGCACATCATCGAAATATGGGGTCACCATTGTGGGGCTGCCTGCAATTTGATGTAACAAAAAATGAGGAATATGGAAATTAGCAACAGACAGATGAGTAGAGTCAAACTTTACCAAAAAAAAAAAAATAACCTGACATTTAGTAGATAAGGTGCATACATTTGGAATCAATTATCTTGTCATCCCGCTTGGAGACAGTGTCAACGTCACAATTCCCTGGATTGAAGGCCACATTACCATCATGATCAGAGAAACTAGACGATATACTACAACTAGTCATCTCAGATTGAGATACTCCACATGTTTCCACAGGCTGCTCACCCTGGCTTAACGAAAACCAATCTTTAAGACTTGCAGAACAAGTATGAGCAGGTGAAGGACTTAGCACAGGTTCCATTTTCATATGGTCATCAAATGAACCTCCTGGTTGCGAGGCTCCTAAGCTATATGAGTCCCCAGAAGGCATCCAATCAACCATCTGAGAACCTAATCAAGAAACATACATAACCATAAAAATTCAAGTAAGCGACTGTTAATACGGTGTAACACAAACAGCTCAAAGAACTGTTACGGGGTCTATGCAACAAAAACCACTAACCATTTTGTAAATGTGAATTCTTGAGCTCGTCAGCAGATGAACCAGCTGGTGATGAATTATCTTGGCTAGCCTAAAAGTAGTAACTCTCAAGGTTAGTACACAGACAAAAAAACAAATCCAAATATCATAAGCAGGAGGATTCAAATCAATGTTCTAGCAATTGTAAACAAAACCGAAGCCGAATCAAGTTATACGAAGCGTGTGAAATCCGGAAATTATCTGAAAGCTACCTCAGCAAAATCAGGCTTTTCATCTAGAATCCGATAAATCGTTTCGATATCAATAGTCTCGTCATCATCTTCAAACTCAAAAGCACCGTCACAATCATCACCCGGCAATTCATCTCCAACGCCAAATACTGAACCTTCCTCACCCATCACGACGAATCCAAAAAAACAGAACCCTAACCCGAAGAAAGAGGAACGAAGGGGGTAGATTAATCAAAACAAACCCTAAATCGGAAAACCCAAAAAGTCACAAAATTTGCTTGACGGAAAAAAAAAACCCAATCAATCGAATTGAGTAGTTGGAGAAATCACGGAAGCTAGCGTAGATCCAGGGATTTTGGGTTTGAAATTGGGATTGGGAATTGGGTTTTGAGAGAAGAAGAAGAAGGTCACGGAATTTTCCAGGAAAAGTAGAGAGAGCAGTTGGGGTATCGATAATTAAAAAAAAAAAAAAAAACGCGACTTTTCTTAGCGACGGACGGTGGCTTCTTTTGATTGCCTTCTTCTTCGTCTCCTTCTCTCTCTCTCTTTTGGCTTTCTCCGAATTGGAAAAGGTAAACAAACAAACACACACACAAAAGGGGAAGAGACTTCGGCTTAAATAAGGAACGGTCGAAGAAAATTTTGTCATTTTTTCCATTTTTTTTAAATGTTTTTTTATTATTTTAATAATGCATATTATATGCGCCGTCATCTTTATTGTTTAAAGCAAAATCACAATTAAACCAAAAGGTAACCACTTTGAAATTTGAAGAAAAATTCAGAGTTTCCAAGTAATGGAAGACTTTTTTTTGTTTTTGTTTTTTGGATGTGTTTATTAAGTTATATGGTTTTTTAAATTATTTGTGTGAAATAAAAGTCTAATTTAAAGTATGAAATATGTGTTATTAAAGTTTATAGATATGATAAAAAAGAGGAAAATAGGAGGATACTTTTGACCCAAAAAAAAAATATGCAAAATTCTATCTAAGAAAATAAGAATTTGTTGACCTTTGAAGAAGAAAGTTGATAATTTCTTAAATGAATCCAAGTTACAAATGAGCAAATCGAAATGTGATTTACGGAGAAAATTTCTACCGCTTAATGATGATTTGGATTACTTTACTTATCATGTATACATCTCATCAATCAAAAATAATATGTGATTTTTATCCTAAGTCCCTATGTATTCTTGTGGTCATATTTTTTGTTTCAAATATTGATAGTTTCTTAAACCATGCATTTTCTAAATTTACCTAGCTCAGATCTAATAACATAGGGCGCGTTGTTATCTTCGAGTTCGACTCCATTTTCCCACAAAGGATGAAAGAATGTGTAACTGAAAAAAAAACTAAATATGAACCAATAAAAGATAATAAACCCCAAGTTAAAATTAATTAATGTGGGAGGTTAGAGCAATGACACTTGTATTTTCCAAGCATTTGTTAATTTTGTTTGCCCTAAAATAAGGCTTCTCTTTGATCCCTTGCTTTGTAGAGATCCTTGCTGACTGCTGCGCGCACACATAAGTCTACGATTTGTAGATAGTTTGATGATAAAGAGCCTGTCCATTATAATATTATATGATCCACATTTCCAATCTTGTCATGTCTCAAAAATGGTACCTTGTCATGTGATATTAAAACCTTATAATAAAATAATGCTTTTGATTATGCAAAATTTGAAGTCACCTAAATAAACCAAATAAAGATTGAGACCCAAGAAGTCTCGTCTAGCTTCTGCACTAAGTTCTTCCAAATCAACTGAGAAAAATAAAAGTATTTAAAAGATAAAAGTTGTCCGTTGATGCTTTGTTGGTCAACTAGAAGAACTCAAATTGTCCAATCGATCATTTGTCGTATTGCGGTTCCACACACACAGGCATGTGCGAAGAAAAAAACATGTTTTAGGAATTAGGACATAGTTTTCAGATGCAATATATTAAACTAAACACACTGTAAGATCGGAAGATATATATTGCACAATGTACATATAAGTATATAACAAAATCGTTTAAGGAGTGTTTACTTAACAAATGATTTCAATAAAATTATAAATTCAAGTATAATATACCACTTTTAAAAACAAAATAGCGCCTAGTAAATACGAGTTTGCAAAAGAAAAAACTAAATTCAACTGTTATTCATTTAATTTTATGCATTAAATTCTATGTTATTGGATCTAATCATGCTTTAGAGAATTTTTAACTTCAGTTTTATTTAATTAAGATTTTAATAAACTTTTTTCAAAGTTTAAAATAATTCTAAAAATCTGTGTGTATTATTAAATCATTTGGAAATTAATTCCTTTTTTTGTCAAAATTGGAAATTAATTCCATGAGTACAATTTACCTACTTCCGAACCATATTATCCGGTTTAGAAATAACCAAATCCAAATAAACAAACCGCGTTCCATAATCTTGTCAACCGGATCGGTTCATCGACAGTTCGTAAACCCGATCTCCTCTCTATCGAAAACCTCGATTTTTATTTTTATTTTAGCTTTTGATGAGAGATTGTAGAAATTAGGGAAGAGACTTTCGCAAGCAATCTAGAGAGCAACTCGATCTTCAAATCTCCGTCTTCTCTGCCAGAATCATCTTCACCAGATTCTCCACTTCTCCAGGTACATCTTTCCCGGATAATTCTATTAGATTTTCCCAAGGAAAATAGCCAGCCGCCGTATACTCTCTCTATCTTTCTTACAACTACGGTTCCTGTGCTGTTTTGGGATCAAAGCTCCAACTTTTATCAAACCCTTTAATAATCTGATTGCAAAGTCGATTCCTTTTGAGATAACTTTGATCCGAGAGTGTTCTTCTTATTGTTCACTTGGAGCAGGTAATACTTTGTATTGAGTTAGATTTTTAAGATGGGAGTCATACTGGCGTGCTAATGTCATTGTTTCGGATTTTTGTTAATCAGCTTGAAGAAGACGACGAAGATATGGTAAAATTTTAGATTCTTATGAGTCTGTGCTTGTGTTGTTTGATCTAAATTGATGATGGGGTTTTGGAAAAAAATTGAGTCTTGATGCAATATTTTGGGGGCATAAACAAAATTTGACCGTGGCTAGTCACAGGCTACTTCGAAGAAAGTGATCACACGTGAAGAATGGGAGAAGAAACTAAATGCTGTGAAGCTAAGGAAAGAAGATATGAACACTCTTGTGATGAATTTTCTTGTGACTGAAGGTTATGTAGAAGCTGCTGAGAAGTTCCAAAGGGAGTCTGGAACCAAACGTATCCTTTTTGAGTTTTTTCTTCGTATCAGCTTTGTTTGTGGAATTGGTCTGTTAGATGTTTTAGGTTTGTCTACTCCTTTTGAATTTCCTTATGGAGAAACAGCAGAGATAGATCTTGCGACCATCACAGATCGAATGGCTGTTAAAAAGGCTGTGCAAAACGGAAATGTCGAGGATGCGATTGAGAAAGTTAATGATTTGAATCCTGAGGTACAATACAATGCTTCTTCATATCTTGTGTGAACACTGAACAGCAAAGGTTGCCATTCACTTTTCATATATTTTAAAGGGTTAAAATCTGAATCTTGTTTGGACCCGTGATTGCAGATACTAGACACGAATCCCGAGCTGTTTTTTCATCTTCAGCAGCAAAGGTTGATAGAACTTATTCGACAAGGGAGGACAGAAGAGGCCTTGGAGTTTGCTCAGGAGGAACTTGCACCACGTGGTGAAGAAAACGTAAGTCTTTGTACTTCACTTTGTGTCTGTATTTTACTTGGATTTATCTCGTTGAAGATTGTGTTTTCCATGTGAAACATCTTTATATATTGCTCATTGACTGCACAAAAATACCTGTAGCCTCATGGGTTATACAATTTGTTGAAACATCTTTATATATTGATGCTGAATCATGGGTTATACAATTTGTTGATTATTTTCTGTAGCAAGCGTTTCTGGAGGAATTGGAAAAAACTGTAGCCTTACTTGTTTTTGAAGACGCCTCTACTTGCCCTGTTAAAGAGCTTCTTGACATTTCCCACCGCCTTAAGACAGCAAGTGAAGTAAATGCAGCAATTCTTACAAGCCAGAGCCATGAAAAAGGTAAGTTTTGATGTTTTTAGTGGTTGTATAGCCACTAAAATGGTACTTTCCAGTTTCCTCCTCAAGGGTTTGATATACCAACTCAATGTTTATGAACAAACAGATCCCAAACTTCCAAGCTTGTTGAAGATGCTGATTTGGGCTCAAAATCAACTGGATGAGAAAGCAGTGTATCCGCACATAAATGATTTGTCTACTGGTCAGCTCGAAGACCCGTCAGTATGATTCTGGACTCCTTTCAGCAATTGAAAAACAGATGCGAAAAGGAACAGTGAATGGTGCCAGTCACTTCCCTTCAATCTCAATAACTAAGATTCATATGCTTTCTGGTTTCCCTTTTCTTCTGCATCGGGATTTGTTGGACCTGCAATTGTTAGGATCTGTGGAGAAAGGGAGCGTAAGCTGTTTGTAGGCAATGGATTACTCTTAGTCAAATGTTCTTATTGTCATCAACATGTTCCATGACTCATTGCATATGTGCATTTGATTTTATTTAATGAAGTTATTGCTCTTGTTTGGATCTTTCTATGTTCTTTTTGAGCAACTTCAGAATTATAACATAACCAGTTTCATTAAACACCAAAACACATGAAAACAGCAAATCAAATCAAACCAACGAAAAGGAAAGAACAAATCATAATCCACACAACTCAATACTTAATGCTGACTCTAGCCACTTCGATTTTGCTTGTCATCGTCTTCCGAATCATAGGGCTCGGCAAGTTTGCTCTCCACCTCGTCATCGGATTGGCCCGTCGACATTTGTAGACTCTTCAAATATGGGCGGCAGCTTTCCCTTGGAGCTATTAAGTTTGGCCTCTATCTTCTCAGCTTCATCTGCTACATCTGACACATAGTAGAGGATCCATCCGTAGTTCGCTGCACGAACACCTTCCTGCAACTCTTGGCGTAGCCCTTTCTGGAACAGCCATGAATAGACTCACCAAGGTGTTAGAAAACCTGAGTTTAAAGTAGATGTTACGCTGTTGACAAGAACTTCTCGTATCATAGTCCCCGTCTAAAACTTTTTAATTAGGCGGGGACTTAACTCTAATTAACCGTGGAAGACTACACATGACCGTCGATTGGATTGGAGTATCCCACAGATCAACTATGGTATTTTTAATATATATCGACGGTCAATGTTCGTAACTACATAAAAGAACAATTGTGTGAAGATGTTGTTAGGTTACGAACCTAACTCGTTAATGGAAATAAGAAAGATAAGAATCGTTAATGGAAATAAGAAAGATAAGAATAGAAAGAAGAAAGGATAAGAAGAAGTTGATTAACTTTTTAATTTCATAAGATAAGGAAACCTCCTAAGTTCATGGCTTCATTCAAATACACATTTCATAATTTAAAACCACAAAGCATTGACAATTAGGCCTAGGCATTCGGTTAATCGTTATGTTTCGGTTCGGTTGTATTCGGTTTCGGTTAGTTTGGATATAGGTAATATAATAATCGTTTAGATATTTTAGAAATTTGGGTTTGGTTTGGTTCGGTTTTGATTCGGTTAGTTGAAAAGGTAACTATAACTAACATAAATTATATTAAAATTAATCAAATAAAGCTAATATAACCAAAAGACCGAAATTAACTAAAAATTCATTACAAAAGTACAAAAATGTAGAAAAATATTAATCCGATTTTACAAAATAGTATTTAACTTTGTAAATTCATAATAATAATATTTAAATATATTAATTATTTAAAGTATTTAATTATTTTAAATGTAGAAATAATTAATATTTTAATTTTATTTTATAGTTTTGCATAATATAAGTATATTATTTTTGATATTTTCTAGGTTTTCGGATATTTTGGTTAACTATTTAATTATCGATTCGGTTTGGTTCGGTTAGTTTGGATATAAGATTTTAATAATCATTCAGTTATTTAAAAAATTTCAGATCGATTTTGGTTTAATTTTTTTGTTCGGTTCGGTCAGTTATTTGGTTACAGGTTATTTTGCCCAGCCTTTTCAAACTTAAACATAAGTAAGAACCTCTTCTTCACTCAGAGTCTTCTCCCCACTTCTTTCACCATCATTTTACTCGGCGTGGACACTTCGTCGGAATGGTTCGCCAGAAAAGTTACTCGATTCTCGTGCGTGAGATATATCTCTGGCTCCGCATATTTTGGAGGAGCGTCGATTAAGCCTAAGGAGCGGTGTATCGACGACATTTTGGTAGCGAGATTGCTTGCCGGGTCATGCGAACGGCGAAGCGTTTAGGGATTCAAACCGACCATTGCTGTTTGCAGTTGACGCTGATTGAGATGCGCTCCACGTGAAGTCTGCAGACGAAGCGGTACTGAATGGCTCGCCCTCGGCTCGGTTCGGCTCAGTTACCTCAGTGGTGCGACTATCATGGAGGCATAAGGTGTGATTCTGGTTAGTCTATTGTTTAGTTCCCAAGACGCTAGTGGAATTGGTTTCTCTGGTCATTGGTAAAATGAGCATAGTTAAGAGAATTAGAATCAACACAAGTGAGCACAACAAAATGGATGGAAGGATTGCTCTATTGAATTCAATCTCTCTTGCTTATCTTTTTGATTTCATTCTGTGGGGGTTGCTCTTTTGTTATAGATGGCAAAGACCTCTAACTTCAATAGAGCAAACAAACGGACCCAACAAAAAAATATGCTCTTTTCTTTGGTAATATCTCTAACATCTGTTGGTCTTTGTGTTGTGTCAACATGTTGTGTTGTGTTGTGTCTGGTAAACAAACCCTGAAATTTTCTTATTTAGTGTTCAATTTCTTTATTTAGTGTTCATCGTGAATTGTTTTGTGGCCAACGATTGTATCGTTTAAGGTGAGAGTGAGTGATCTTGACATGTGACCAGTGATGACGATTCATACTTGAATTAAGAACACAACGGTGTCCTTTCATACAGCCTAAATAATGTCTTGTTAAGTGTCTCAAAAGTAAATAATGCAGTTCTAATCTACTAAGGCTCTGTAGGTATGATGAAAAGATGAGAGATGGATGACTAACAGAGTATTCCAGTGTCCTCTCCCCTGATCATTACCAATAAGATGTGTTGTGTTGTGTTGTGTTTGGTAAATATCTCTATTATCTCTTGTCTTTGTGTTGTGTCAACATGTTATCTCTACCTGAAATTTCCATTTTTTTCTTTGGTTTCTCAGTTCGGCGGCCGACCTATATTGTTCTTGCCGATGCTCTCTCTCTCTCTCGGTGTTTTGAAGTAGAGCTCAGCTCAGGGATATATCTAAGCTAACGAGTGAAGATGATGTATACCACAAGAGAGAGAGTCACAAGCACATGAGATGAGTAAGCTTTCTGAACCGGTTTAGTTTTTGGCTGTGAATTAATCATTTGTTAAATATCTCTTCTCTTACCCAAATTTGATGTCGAAGCTTCTAAGCTCACCCGGCGGGAGTGAGTCAACTCGGGTTCAATGGCTCTGCTTCTTCTAAACTTGGTTACCAATCTCCCAAAGTTAGTATCTTTATTCTCACTTCCTTAATTCGTGCAAAATAGATAAAATTGGAGTTATTTTAGTTGAAATTTTGGATCTTTGTGTTGAATGATTGCATATTTGGTATCAAAAGTATTAAACTTTGTGGAACTAACAAAAAAAAGATCACATTTTTGGTATCAGAAGTTTTAATCTTTGTGTTGAATGATGCATATTTGATCTCTTTATGTGATAGTGATGTGTTCCAAATAGTTCTTTGTAATTGATTTGTACACTTTCCTTTTGTCGTAAAAGCAAAAAACAAAGAAAACATCATAGGGTTCGTGTACTCATTGGTATTGAAACTGACCCCCACACACATGCTTTTGCTTTTGCATCATCACTGTTAAAACTTTCTTATACGCTTTGTCACACATACACGGAGACTTGTGGTGATGCATTCAATGATATCATTAGTCATCATATCTGTTGTTTATTTCTTTCCATTTAATGATGAAAGAGGAGGGGGGAAAGGGTATAATAGAAATGTGATTTTGTATTGGAGATTGATTGATTTGTAAGTACTACGAGCGTGTGGGAGATAGAAGATGTGGTCTCTACCCTACTATTTTGACTAGCATGTCCTAGGAACACAAAATGTCCCACTGGCTTTGTCCCTTTGTTTGATTGAGATCAGAGAGTGTCCTCATCTTTTTTCATAGAGATTATAGATTCCCTTTTGCCTCTCTTCTCTTCAAGTTTTGATTCTGAGCACTAGCTTTATCTGAATAAGGTGATTAGGATTTGCGGTTACAGTGACGAATTTTGAATGAATCTTGATCGACATGGTTACGAGAGGATTTGGTGATTGGAATGTCAAATCTCAGTCGAAGATACGAAGTTGAGTTTGATCTTGAAAGTAGGTTTTGTTGGATGTCTCATTGTCTTGATTATCCATTGGAAATGATTTTGTCTTTGGTTAGGAATTGTCATTTAGGGGTTAGAAATTAATTGGCATGTGACATATACACAAAGAACCTACCATGTGAACATAACTAGAATCATTCAAACATGGGAGGACCCATACAATGTAAATCTTCAAGTCCTCTTTCAATTTAAGAGGTTTAGATCAACTTCATGTGACTTTGTGCTAACATCAAATTCTGTTTTTACTAACATAACACATTTCATTTGTCCAACACAAATAGAGGTTTAGATATGTTCTTTCAGTAAAACTGTTTGGATATCAGTTTCTTTGATTGGAGACTGATGTTGTGGTGTTTATATCGATTTGCAGATAGGTGTGTACTCAAAAGGGGTCTCGGTGTTGATCCCGGGAGACCATATACCCCGTACCCGCACCAGTACCCTGTGTTTCCAACAGTCGAAGTTCAAGTCCGAACTCCACCATCCAAGAATGTTAAAAGTTGAATGCATAATAATTCCATGCTTTTCTGCTTATGCGGTTAACTTTTTTTTTTGTATCGTGTTTCGCCTCTTGATTTCAACTTCATTGCTGAGATTTTATGAGGTACAATATGAAAAAAGTTGTATATAATTAATTAGAGGAACCAAAGTTGTATATAATTAATTAGAGCCCTGGCTTAAGTTATTAAGTATTCAAGACTTGCCAGATCTTCATTTTATTGAATTTCATTTTTCTTATTACAAGAAAATGAATTGAGAAGAATGTGTTCAGCTGTCAGGAACTGTTAGTGCTCATGAATATGCTACTGTCGGACTGCCTAATCTTTAAGCCCGACCCAAAATGCAATAAATTGTTTATTAAGTATTAGTACAATATGGTTGTCACTTGTAACATGAGTTAAAGTTTACTGAAGAATTACACCACGCTCTGTAAAATATACGGATGATGTTTTCTGCTTTAAGAACTAAAGTCTTTTATAGATTTCGTAAAGTTAACTTATTTGTAAGATACTCATCTTTTATATTTATAGTCAGTAACTCAGTATACGCAGGGTTTTGACGTTCCCAAAGAAAACTAGATCTAGTTGTTAGATTCGTCTCATGTTTTATTTTGGTCAAAAGATTCGTCTTATGCTGTGTGATACGATTTGAGATCTCTGACATAACCTTTTTTTTTTATTATAATTGCTCAAGAAAAAACAAAACATTCTCTTTTTATAATCAGGTCCTTCAAAAACTCCAAATTGGGTTGTCAGCTGTTTCATGAAGTATATATTTTGTTGCAGAACTAAACTATCATCTGCTTTTGTAGAGCTTTACTTTTGTGATCAATGTGTGTTTGGAGACCATACGTATCATTTATCAATAACTAACAAATTTATTGTCTGGTAGATGATCAATGATGTTGACAAAACAAAATGTTTAAGTGCAATGATTTGTGTAAAGGAAATGAACTCTTTGAGGGGGCTTGTTTTAGATCTATAGGCCATTTTTTATGCATGTGAGTCATGTGACTTGGAAATAATTTAGACCGTTTTTAAAACGACATCTAAAATATTTTTCTATAGATTTTGGATCCAATATCATATTTAAAAGGATGTAACTGTAAATGAATCTCAGCTAAAAATAAGTAATTGGTCTATGCCTATGGAAAAGGTTAACTACATTACTTATTTATTTGTCGTAAGTACATAACACATCATCTTGTGTAAAGCTTTTTTTTTTTTTTTTTTTTTTTTTTTTTTTAAATTTCTTGTCTAAAAAGTTATTATAACTTTACTAACGTCATTATATTATGTCAAGAAAATTGAAATTTGCATGGAGGGTTTAAGTTTATTAACAAACACAATTACTATTTGAAATCATTACTATAAATTAAAGCCACTTTGCGAGGGTAGTTGTATTATTATCTTTTTACCCATTATTATCAACTGTCCCAAAATTATTAACAATAAATACTCTCACTTCATCACAATCATCATCTGCTGTCACCACACAACACAACAACACAACCAAAAGAGTTACTACTACTCTCTCTAATCTCCGATCAAACCACGTCGTCTCTTCTCTTTATCATTAATGGGTAATTGCTGCGTCAGCTCCGGCACCACCGATGAGGAAAACGAGAATGTTGCCGACAAGAACACAACCATTGTCGAAGAAGAGACAGTAGTCAAAGAAGTCTTGTCTGAGACAACTTTGCTCACTCCTTCCTCTAGTTTCCACGCTTCGACGATCAAAGATCCCGTGAAGACCAAGATCCGAGAAGATGATGAGAAGACAAAACCCGGGTTCTTGAAAACTGGTTCAGACCCGGTTATGATCCGGCCCTGTTCGATTGATCATGAAGAAGGCTCGGAGTTTTCGGAGATTTGTAGCTTGAGTTTGAGCGAGAGTGTGTCTTCGACGGTTGTGACGAATGGTTACGATGAGGAGGACGTGATGATGAAACAGAGGAAGTCTCAGAGATCTCCGGCGAAGACTCGGACCCGGGTCACGGGTAATAATAATTACCCGACCCGGAGAACCGATCAGTCTCCTCGTAAGAGAAACAACGGTACGTGTAATGGAGCGAGATACGGGTCGGGTGTAAGAGACCCGGGTGAGAGATCCGGAAGAAGGTCGAGATCGCCGGCGACGAATAGATCGGTGATGGATCCGAATCAGAATAGTCGGGTGGGTGGGGCGAGGACTAGGAAGAACAATCAGTCTCCGGGTCGGGTTAGACAAGATCCGAATAAAAACGGGTTGGATCAAGAGCAGCATCTGAATTACGGTTATACCACTGAGGAATTGTTAGAGAACCCGCTTGTTTCGTTAGAGTGTTTCATATTTCTCTGAAAAAATATAAAACGAATATTCCGGGGAATAATTTATTCTCATTTTGACATTTGGATTTGTAAAATTCGTAAAAGCTACTAAATTACGTTACCTCTGTAATTCTTCATTTGTGTGTTCTACTTTCTTTTTCTGCTGATTAAAAAAAATTTGTAATTTTCATGGTTATATGTTTTTTTGTTTCTATCTTTTTTTTTTTCGTTATATTTTAGGGTATGAGACTTTGTAAGATGTTAGAAATGTTTGTTATAAATCTTTAATGGATATATAACCGTTGCTATTGAGTAAGATTTTTTTTTATTTGCTTAAATTCGAATAATTAATCCTTTCAAACGGTATCATTTAAATGATTAGTAAACGTTATAAAGTTGAATTTCCTCATTTTATTTAAGATCGTCATTTAGGTCACCTGCAGTGAAAGTGGAATACTTTTTTCTGTCGCACGAAAGTGGAATCACTTTAACGATCGTATTTGGAATTTCAAAGCTTTTTTTTTTTTTTTCAAGAGAAAATTATAAAATATATTTCAAAAGTTTTTAGCTTTTCCTAATGCATAAGAACGTTGCTTCTTTTATAGTACAACTTTTCTCTAATTTTACGACTCCTTTTTAATCTTTTTATACAGCATGATTTTGATCTAAAAGGTTTTGTTGCCCGCATTTGTACTTGAACCAATTCGAAATAATCACATCTGAACATCTTGCAAATGAACTGTATAGTTCAACATGTGAAATGTTCTTACTAAAAAAATATGACGATAAATAAATGTTATTTACAATTTTGTCATAGATATTTTTTCAAGAAATAGACAAGATTGTAAATAACATTCATCAGTCGGAAACCGAGTAGTCTGAAATTAGAATAGTCAAAGTCTCTCGTATGCGGTCTGAAAACCAAACGACGCCAATGACTTTTTAAAAATCTTCTATCTTTCTTTGATAATCTCCAACCACCCGTCCGTATGATGTTATCTCCAAATATTTTTGAGCTAAAACACTTCTTGAGTTTCAGCTTTTAGCTTCTTCGTTGCTTACTGAAAATTTCTCTCTTTTTCTCTCTCAGCATGGGGAATATTGTGTCTTGTCAATGTTCTGGTGATGCAGTGTTGGATCGTATCATTAGATATTTATGTGATAAAGGTTATATTCGAACCCTTAAGGAGAATCTCAGGGCTCTGGAGAGGGAAATGGAAGATCTCAGAGCAATAAAAGATGAGGTGCAGAACAAAGTAGCGAGAGAAGAGGCACGCCATCAACAAAGGCTAGAAGTTGTCCAGGTATGGCTTACCCGTGTCGATAGTATTGATATACAGTTCAAAGATGTGCTTAGTACTAAGCTCGTTCAGCTTCAAAAGTTGTGTTTCTGTGGTTTCTGTTCAAAAAATGTATGTTCGAGCTACAATTATGGGAAAAGCGTATTCTTGTTGCTGGAAGAGGTTAAGAAACTTAGATTGGAGGGTAATTTTGAAGTGGTATCTGAACCTACTCCGAGAGCTGTAGTAGAGGAGATGCCTACTCAGCGTACGTTTGGTCATGAAGAAATGCTGCAAAAGGCATGGAATCGCCTTATGGAAGATGGAGTTGGAATCATGGGTCTGCACGGTATGGGAGGTGTTGGCAAAACTACACTTTTCAAGAAAATACACAATAAGTTTGCTGAAATAGCTGGTACGTATGATGTTGTGATATGGATCGTGGTGTCTCAAGGCGCAACGATTTCAAAGCTTCAAGAAGATATTGCACAAAAGCTAGACCTCTGTGACGAAATGTGGAAGAACAAAAAAAAAAGTGATAAGGCTGCTGCTATATACACAGATTTAAAGAAGAAGAGATTTGTGTTGATGCTGGATGATATATGGGAGAAAGTGGATTTAGAAGCCATTGGTGTTCCCTTTCCGACAGAAGAAAATAAATGCAAAGTAGCATTCACCACTCGTTCATTGAAAGTATGTGGGCAGATGAAGGATCATAAGCCAATGCAAGTCAACTGTTTGGGACCAGAGGATGCATGGGAGTTGTTTAAATACAATGTTGGAGACGACACGTTAAGAAGAGATCCTGTTATTGTCGAGTTAGCAAGAAGGGTTGCTGAAAAATGTCGTGGTCTGCCACTAGCCCTCTGTGTCATTGGTGAGACAATGGCATCTAAGACTACGGTACAAGAATGGGAGCATGCAATCGATGTTTTGACGAGATCCGCTGCAGAGTTTGATGACATGGAAAATAAAATTCTTCCAGTTCTGAAGTTCAGCTACGATAGCTTGGTGGATGAAAATATCAAGTCGTGTTTCCTGTATTGTGCTCTGTTTCCAGAAGATTTTAGGATAGATAAAGAAAAGTTAATAGAGTATTGGATATGCGAAGGATTCATCGGAGAAGACCAAGTTATAAAAAGTGCGATGAATAAGGGTTATGTGATACTTGGCACCCTTATTCGTGCAAATTTGTTAACAGAGATTAGTTCAAGAAGGGTTGTGATGCATGATGTGGTTCGTGAAATGGCTCTATGGATAGCATCAGATTATGGGGAACATAAAGAGAATTTTGTTGTGCGAGCAGGAGTCGGATTACATGAAGTACCACAAGTCAAGGATTGGGGAGCTGTGAGAAGGATGTCGTTAATGAAGAATGATATTAGAGAGATAACATGCAGTTCCAAGTGTTCTCAACTTACAACTCTGTTTCTCCAGCAGAATAGATTTCTGAAGAATCTCTCAGGTGAATTTATTCAGTCTATGCAAAACCTTGTTGTTTTGGATCTATCTTGCAATCGCAGATTCAGTGAACTTCCAGAGCAGATATCAGAGCTAGCCTCCTTGCGGTATCTTAACTTGTCGCAGACAAAGATGGAGCAACTGCCTGTTGGTTTACATGAGTTGTCGAGCCTAAGAATTTTGAAACTACGACATTCTTATGTTCATGGAGATGCAAGCTTAATAAAAGAGCTTCAGCTCTTGCAGGATCTACAAGTTCTAACCATAACGATATCTACTGAAATGGGTTTAGAGCAAATATTAGATGATCAAAGGTTGGCGAACTGCATCACAGATCTGATGATTAAGAATTTTCAACAAAAGCCATTCAATATATCAATACTAGTGAGTATGAACAATCTTTGTTCCCTTTGGGTGAAAAGGTGTCATGTTTCAGAGATTGATACATATTTGAAGTGCAAAGAAATTAGCAAGAAGGACTCGTCTAATTTACACAGTCCCTCAAATCTTTGCTTTACCAACCTCTCCAGCGTGAATATAATTTACTGTCATAGTATCAAGGATCTGACATGGCTGTTGTTCGCTCCAAATCTTGTCTCCCTACTCGTTAAAAATTCAGATAAAGTGGAAGAAATAATAAACAAAGAGATAGCAACCAATCTTACAGGTATTATTACTACACCGTTCCAGAAACTAGAATGCTTAGATTTACATCATTTGCCGAAGCTGAAGAGTATCTACTGGAGTCCTCTCCCCTTTCCATTTTTGAAGCACGTAACTGCATATAACTGTCCAAAGCTGAGAAAACTTCCCTTAAATGCTACAAGTGTCCCACGACTTGAGGGTCTCACAATAGAAATGCGTCCTCGAGAACATGGAAATGACCTTGAATGGGAGGACGAAAATACCAAAGATCGATTCTTGCCTTCATTAGATCGGGTAACCATTACTCTCATTCTCTTCTGCTAGAGTTCTAATTTTCTTCTTTTTCCTAGTGTTTTTATTTTATTTTCATGTTTGCTCTATTTTAACATGAGATATGCACCATGCACAATTTTTAGACTGATATGATCCATATGCAAATTGGATCACATAATAGAATAGGTTGTGCCTTTCAATTTCAATGCGTTCCTCAAGTGTCACTAACATTGTTTCATTTTCTTCTTCTTAAGCGGCTGAACTTTTAGGTCTAAAGATCCATTACTCAGGATTGGGATCTTCTTCTTCTTGGAGTGTGTGTTGTGTTGTTCATTTGGATTGTATAATTGATTTTGCTTTGCATACTGATCTATCTGGAGTGTGTTGTTTGTTACGTTTTCCATTTTCATATTGTAATTTCTTTAACATTTTTGCATGCTTTATAGACCACCGTTTTACACAATCAACGTACAGTTTATATATGCTTTTAGGTAAAATCCAAGCTTCTATCTGTTGGTTTCTCTTTCATCTTGCAATGTGTTCGATTGGATGATAATAATATTAACAGGATCAAGAAGAAAAGTTTTGATTTGTCCTAAATCATGATGATCTTGTACTAAGATTCTACGATTCTCTAATGTCAATCTGTTGTAATTCTAGTTTTCAAGGGCTAAGTTAACTACTTTAGGTTTCATCAGCTTCTTCGGAATTAGAGATGCAAGACTTCTTCCTTTTGATTGTCTCCAATTTGGCAATTTCCATGGAACGCATCAAAGTTCGTAAGATCTTCCTCATCTTCTTCCTTTCGATTCCGAACCACCAACAAGGCACCAACCAATCCTAGTAATGAGTCAGCTTCATGAGAAACTCTCTTTCCCCCGGTGCCTTTTTTACTTAAACCTGAAGCTGAAATTAATTAACTTTGGAACCCTCTGTTTCTCTTAAAGTGTCTTGGGCACACTTGCGACTTTTGTTCCGGTTCTGGTTATGTTTCTCTTCTTCAGCTTGGTTTATTCTTTTGCATTATGATTGAAAATTTGGCATGTGTTAAGTGGATTTTTATAAGGTTGCTAAATTTTTTTTAAAAAAATTACTAACACTAACACATGTGGGGTGTATTGAACTGAGGATTTTTAGAGATTTTGGGGTATTCTTAAATCCCCCAAAATTAAGGTGTATTGAACTGAGGATTTTTAGAGATTGTGGGGTGTATTGAACTCTTTTTCAAAGCATTAGACCACACCTCCAACGGTGGTGCTTAAAAAAGTTGTTAAGGATTGTATTGATAAAAACAGATTAATTTTAATGAAATGAGCTAAAGTTTTGTTATCGAAGCTTGTTTTAGATTTTTTAAATACACTAAGGATCGAGGATCTGTCAAGCTGTGATTGGCTGAGGGAAAACAAAATTTATTTGTGTTTGGTTCTCTCTCTCTCGTCTATCTCTTTCGCTCTCACAGTACTATGAACGGCGAAAGGACTGGACTGGAGAATCTCTCTGTTTGGTTCAATAATGCTTAAATTGTTAGAGAATCTCTCTGTTTTTCTTGGTAAGAATTTCTCTGATTTCAATTGTAGAGATTCATGTATTAGGGTTAATTGATGTGAAGAAATTAGGGTTGAACAAATTGAAACTGATGTTAGGAAAATTAGGGTGCTATGATGTTAGAAGTTCGGGAGTTGGATCATTGGTAAGCAAAATAGTGTTTAGAATCTAAAAATCGTGTGAAACAAAACCTTTTTCCATACTTAAACCTTTTTCCACTTCCGGAAACTTCGACGACTTACCAGAAAGACTCTTTCTCTTCTTCTTCTTCTACCATTGAGCATCATTCTGCTGATCAATTACCGAAGGACATGGGAATTGGAGATGACAAGGTTTTCATTCAAAACTGGTTTTCTTTTTATTTTTTCACTATTGGCTTTAGTCTTTGGACCTAATGAATGATCTGTGGTCATAGGATACGGACGGTGTGATTATCAAGGGAAATGGGACTCAATCTGGACGAATTATCACCACCAAGAAGAAGGGTTTGAATGATCAAAGAGACAAGGTGACTTTTTCAGTTTTGCTTCTCTTCTGATCTCTATAGGCCGACCCATTTACTCATCAAGACATTTAAAATGTGATCTGATTGATGTTCATTACGTGTTTTGATGTTAGGTTAAGTGCTTAGAGACAGAAGAAAAAGTAGCAATCAAGAAAGTGTTACAGGACAAGAGATACAAAAAAAAAAGGGAACTTCAGATCATGCGAATGCTCGAACACCCTAATGTCGTTTAGCTCAAGCGTTCTTTCTTCTCTACCACTGAGAAAGACGAGGTTTATTTTAACCTTGTTCTTTGAGTATGTACCCGAGACCATATACCGCGCTTCGAGATCTTACACCAAGATGAATCATCATATGTCTTTGATTTATATTCAGCTCTATACCCTATCAGGTAACACTTCTCCAAAATCCATTACTCTGAAAATTAGTTGTTAATAAAATCCGATTAAAGTTAGTTCACCTTCTTAAGATAGTATATTAATTTATTGTGGAAATTTGAAATAATTAAAATGACAAGTGACTATAATAATCCAAAGGAAGTGTTCAAACATTGAGCTTTGTTTTTCTTTAAACATAGTTGCATCTAATGAAAATGATTATGATCATCCCAACTGGGCGATAAGTCATTGACCTTTGTATTTATATTTTAAAACATAGTTGCATCTAAAATGATTCACTCTCTTACAATAACCCAAACTGGGCGATAAATCATTGACCTTTGTATTTTTATAAAGATAGATGCATCTAAACTAAAACGTCCTTTGGAACAATCAGAAATTACAACGCAAAGTGGTCTGAAATATTCTCTCATCCTTCGTTATTGGTGAAATGATTTTCTCCTAAAACACTTCTTCAGCTTTTCATCAGCTTTAGCTTCGTTGTTGCTTGGTTGAAATATTACCTCTTTCTCTCAACATGGGGAATTTTGTGTGCATCGAAGTTTCTGGTGGTCAAACGGTGGATGGTATCATTAGATGCTTCTGTGGTAAAGGTTATATTCGAAACCTCAAGAAGAATCTCAAGGCTCTGGAGAGGGGAATGGAAGATCTCAGAGCTATTCAAGATGTGGTAAAGAATAAGGTAGCGATAGAGGAGACCCGGCATCAACAAAGGCGTAAAGAAAAGTTGATAGACTACTGGATATGCGAAGGATTCATCGGAGACTACCCTGTTACAAAAAGAGCTAGGAATAAGGGTTATACGATGCTCGGTACCCTTATCCGTGCAAACTTGTTGACGGAGTTAAGTGCAGAAATTGTTGTGATGCATGACGTGGTTCGTGAAATGGCTCTATGGATAGCATCCGATTTTGGGAAACAGAAAGAGAATTTTGTTGTGCGAGCAGGAGTCGGATTACATGAAGTACCAGAAGTGAAGGATTGGGGAGCTGTGAGAAGGATGTCATTAATGAAGAATGATATTAAGGAGATAACATGCAGCAGTTCTAAGTGTTCTGAACTTATAACTCTGTTCCTCCAGTATAATAGAAATCTGACGAATATCTCAGGTGAATTCCTTCAGTCTATGAAAAAGCTAGTTGTTTTGGATTTGTGGAATAATTACTTCTTGAGTGAACTTCCAGAGCAGATATCAGAGCTGGTCTCCTTGCAGTATCTTGACTTGTCATTTACAAGTATAGAGCAACTGCCTGATGGGTTCCTGGAGTTAAAAAAGCTATATCATCTGAATTTGACTTATACAGAGCGACTTTGTAGTCTGGGTGGGATATCAAAGCTGTTGAATCTAAGAATTTTGAAACTACTAGGTTCTAAAGTTCATGGAGATGTAAGCTTAGTGAAGGAGCTGCAGCTCTTGGAGCATCTACAAGTTCTAACCATGACGGTATCTACGAACTCGGGTTTGGAGCAAATATCAGATGATCAAAGGTTGGCCAACTGCATCACTGATTTGGGTATTGCCGGGTTTCTAGAAAAGCCATTCGATTTATCATCCTTGCCGAGTATGGAGAATCTTTATGAGCTCTTTGTGGACAGTTGTCATGTCGTGGAGATTTATACAGATATAAAATGTGGAGAACAAATTTCTACAGACGCGTCTCACTTACGCAATCCGAAAATTCCATGCTTTACCAACATCTCGCGACTGATTATAAGTAATTGCCATAGCGTGAAGGATCTGACTTGGCTATTGTTTGCTCCAAATCTTGTCGACCTGAGGATCTTCGATTCAAGAGGAGTGGAAGAAATTATAAATAAAGAGAAAGAAACCAATCTTACAGGTATTACCCCATTTCTGAAGCTAGAACGCTTATATTTGTTGAAATTGCCGAAGCTGGAGAGTATCTACTGGAGTTCTCTCCCCTTTCCGGTTTTGATTGACATAGCTTTAAGAGACTGTCCAAGGCTGAGAAAGCTTCCCTTAAATGCTAAAAGTGCCCCACGACTTGAGCGATTTGACATACTTATGGATCCTCATGAAAATGACATCGAATGGGAGGACGAGGATACAAAAAATCGTTTCTTGCCTTCAATCCGTCGGGTAAATCATTACTCGTCATTCTCCTCTGCTAGAGTTACAATTTTTTTTTCCCTATTTCTTTCTAGTATGTTCATTGTTTCATTTTATTTTTCTTCCGAAGGGCTAAAAACCACATTACTCAGGATTGGGATTCCTCAGTTTCTGAAATCAGAATCCACGCTCTTCTTCTTCTTCTTCTTAGTACATTCTCTTTTCTTGTGGTGTGTGTGTGTTGTGCATTTGGATTGTATAATTGATTTTGCTTTGCATTTGGATTATATTTGTGGAGTGTGTTGTGGACCTGTGGTTGTTCACTTGGATTGCGGTTTTCATTTTCCAATTGTTTCAGACTATATTTTTTACACAATCAACGTACAGTTTATGCTATTAGGTAAAATCCAAGCTTCAATCTGTTGGTTTCTCTTTCATCTTGCAGTGTGTTCGATTGTGTGATAATAAATACTAACAAGATCCAGATGAAAAACTTTTGATTTTGCTAAATGCATGAAGATCTTGTACTCAGATTCTCTAATGTCAATCCCCTAAAGCCTTCCTCTGTCTTTTTTGATCTTAAACAGTTCAACTAGATTTAAGACTCGGGTTTGGAGCAAATTAGAGAACACAAAATCCCTAAAATTCGCCCAACACTCCATCCATGTACGAGCAATTGAAGAACTCAGAACCCAGCAAGAGTGCTAAAAAAAGAAACATGAGTCCATCCACCATGTGAAAATCACAAACAGACGACGTCTAAATCCCACCAAGTGGCTCATTCAGAGCCTTCTTCAGAAAGAGATGCAAGCTACACTGACAAGCAAAATGGTATTAGATCATTTTTCATACAATAATGAGCTTTTAAATGTTTTTGCCATATGGTTTTGATGATACCAAAAACTGATTTACGATCCCCTCTGAAACTTGTAACAAATTAATGAACCTTTAGATGTTTATTCCACAAAAGAAGCAGTTTGAAGACTGGCTATTTGTTATTACACCTGACTCTGATTTGTCTTTTGCTTGATAGGGTTCTGAATTCTCAAGTCTCTTCTCAGCCTTGACGGGCTCGTTTAGATGCCTGCACTGCACTGTTCCTCATTGGCACTGCCACTGGCAAGTTTTAGATTTTCATTAAGTCATCTTTTTTACCCGATTCTTTTGTAGCTGGTTTCTTCATTAAATCTTGCAGGTGTGTTCACTGTCTACATCATTCCCATCTTTTGCTCTAGATTTTAATATGTTGTTGCACAAAAGAAGCCTTTGGTTTTATTTTGTTTTGGGTGGATATGGTCCAGTTTCGTTGATAAGTTCAGCTACGATAGCTTGGTAGATGAAACTATCAAGTCGTGTTTCCTGTATTGTGCTCTGTTTCCAGAAAATTTGAGGATAGACAAAGAAAATTTGATAGACTACTGGATATGCAAAGGGTTCATCCTTATCCGTGCAAACTTACTGACGGAGGTTGGTACAAGATACGTTATGATGCATGACGTGGTTCGTGAAATGGCTCTACGGATAGAATCCGATTTTGGGAAATATAAAGAGAATTTTGTTGTGCAATCAGGAGTCGGATTGCATGAACATGCAGTTCCAAGTGTTTTGAACTTAAACTCTGTTCCTCCAACGTAATCATTTGAAGAATCTCTCATGTGAATTCGTTCAGTCTATGCAAAAGGTACTTGTTTTGGATCTATCAGGCAATAAACTTCAATTAACATTGAACTTCCAGAGCAGATAACAGAGCTGGCCTCTTTGCAGTATCTTGACTTGTCTTTTACAAACTATAGAGCAACTCCTTGTTGGTTTACAAAAGTTGGAAAAACTAAATCATCGGGATTTGACTTTTACAAGGAAACTTTGTAGTCTGGGTGGGATATCAAACTTGTCGAGTTTAAGAATTTTGAAACTACGAATTCCTAAAGTTCATGGAGATGTAAGCTTAGTGAAGGAGCTGCAGCTCTTGAAGTATCTACAAGTTCCATAACGATATCTACGGAAATGGGTTTGAAGCAAATGTCACATGATCAAAGGTTGGCGAATTGCATCACTGATCTAGGTCTTGACGGGTTTCTTCAATAGCCATTCGATTTATATTTACAAATAATATGAAACTTTATATATTCACTTGTGACTTTAGACATCAACGAATCTTCAACAAGTCATGCCCTTTGATCACATTTTTCACTTAACATACGTGATTATATATTCTTAGAAGATGACATAACTCAATTATCACTAACACTCACTTGAAGTCTTGGACATTGTTTTCTCCAAATCTTGTCGACCAAAACAAAGAGAAAGCAACCAATCTTACAGTAATTACACCATTTCAGAAACTAAAAACGTCGTATTTTGATCATCCAGAAACAACGTTTTTGGGCTAACAATCTGCACCTACTGGAGTCCTCTCCCCTTTCCACGTCTGTTAATGATAGATGTTGAAGACTGCCCAAAGCTGAGAAAGCTTCCATTAATTGTTACAAGTTTCCCACGAGTTAAAGAATTTGCAATAGGTAAGCGTCCTCGAGAACAGGAAACTGACCTTGAATGGGAGGACGAAGATTCCGAAAATGGATTCATGCCTAATGCCTTCATTAGATAGGGTAATAACTTTCTTCTTACTATTGCTTTTTCAAGTTTGCTCTAGTTTGACATGAGATATGCACCATGTTTAGACTGTTATGATCCGTCTGCAAATTAAATGACATAATAGAATAGGTTGTGTCTCTAACTTCGTTTCCTTTTTTATTTTTCAGTTGCCGTTTCATGGGTTCTAAAGATCCATTATTCAGGATTGGGATTCCTCACTATCTAAAACCAGAATCCACGCTTCTTCTTCTTGTATTGCTTTCTCATTCGTCTTCCTTTAGTGTGTGTTTGTGTTGTTCATTTGGATTATGTTATTCATTTTCTTATTGTATTTCAGAAATACTATTTCTTATTGGATTTTCCGCTTGGGTTTTGATTATTTAGATCAAAATGCCAAGCTTCTTTTGCATCTCTCTTTCATCTTGCAACGTGTTTGTGTTATTCCTTTGGGCAATTGTTATTTTTGTTAAGACAATGTCTAAATCGAATTTGCTCTCTCAATCAGAGTATTGTTCATAATTAGATGCGGGCTCTAGTCAAGGTATAGTTTTAGAATTAGAAAGTATAAAGAACAACTTTTCAATAAACTCTCTCAAAACTAAATCTCTTTCTCTAAGTCTTAGGAACATCTCTCCACAGACTCTTGTTATACAAAGTTACTTGTTTAACTTAATAGGACTATTATTACGCAAATCTTAAGTACTTATCCTTATATTTCTATTTCTAGCAACTTCCTAGGAGTTTATTCTCTGGTGCCCTTCTCTCTCAAATTCTTTTCTAATTTACCTTTGTTATAATAAATAATTTTTTTTTTTCTTTTAATCAAAAAATTGGTCAAATACTAAATAACCTTAACGATTTCCAATATTTACCAACCCAACCAGCAACATTCGGATTACCCACCCAAATATTCGGGTTATCCAAACAATTTCGGATAAACATTTTTCAACTCTTTTTTTTGTTTCCTTCGCTTATCCTCTTTCCCCATTTTTAACTGTCCGACTCTCTCCTTCTCCCTCTCTTCACCAAAATTCTCTGTTCTTCAACAATATCCTCCAAAATCTCTTGGGCATCTCCTCTATTTGTTCAAAATCTTATCAATTCTCGTCGTTTTCCTCAATTTCGGTAAAGGTAAGTCTTTTTGTTTTGTAAAATTAGGGTTCAAACTCAAACGAACGAACTCTCTTAAATTTTGTGTTTTTTTTGTTAATCTAGTGATATCAATAGGTCCTAAGACTCGAAATGGTATAAATTCGAAGAAGAGGAAGAAGAAGAATCCCGTAATTGAAGATCCTCCTCCGCGAACTTCAAGTTTTCCTCCTCTGCCAGCAATAGCTCCTCCCTCGCCAGCAATAACTCCTCCTCCTCTGCAAACTGAAGCTTCTCCTCCTCCGTCGGCAGTAGATCCTCCTCCTCCGTTGGCAGTAGATCCTCCTCCTCCGCGAACTGAAAATTCTCCTCATCCGCCAAGTGAAGGTTCTCCTCCTCCACAAACTGAAGGTTCTCCTCCTCCGCCAACATTAGATCCTCCTCAGCCGCCAGATTATGAGGATCTATCCCAAACAGAATCCGAGGAACAGAGGTCTCCTCCATCGCATCCACAGGTAACTAGAGTGAAATTTAGAGAAATTGAGATACTAGAGTTTGATTTTGTTTGTACATGGAGCGGGTTTGATTTAGGTTTGTAGATATAGCGGGAATTGAGAAATTGAATGAGTTGTGTTTTGGTACAAATAAGTTTGTTTGGTACAACTAGACATTTTAGTACATATAAGTTTGTTTGGTACAACTAGACATTTTAGTACAACTATTTATTACAATTCTGTTTTGCAGGATACAGAAGAGGAGACCCAACCAATACCACCTCTGAAGTTTTACTTCAAGCAAACAAATTATACAAAGTGGTGTAGGCTGTCATCAAGGTCTGAAGAGAACAAAACGATGAAAGACTTGGAAATCCTTACGGAAACAGAGAAGGATTGGTTTCGCTCACACTCGCAGTTTAAGCACATTTGGCACATGCATAAGGAGGAGAACCATAGGTATACGTGTATGTGGTTGTTGTTGCTTCGCATGGTTTGTATGGAGAAAGATAGAGTCTGTTGGTTTGTGGTGAATAGCGTTCCTGTTCGATATTCGCTTAGGGAGCATGGCCTCATTTGTGGATTAGACTGTCGTATCTATCCATCAAACTTTAAGAAATTGGGGAGTGATGAGTTTGTGAAAAGGAATTTTGGAGAAGAAAAAGAAGAAGAAGAAGAAGAAGGAGAAGGAAATAAAAAGCCGAAAAAAATTGTGGTAAGAATCAAAGATGTGAGAAGAAAGCTACATTCAATGAAAGCATGTGGAGACCGGTTAAAGATGGCGGTGCTCTTGTTCTTAAGCACTATCATCTCACCTAGAAAAAAGTATGGCTACATCGATGATTTTATGCTTCAAATTGTGGATGATCTATATGCATGTGAAACGTTTCCGTGGGGGAGATACACATTTGACGAAAGTATTACAAATATCTCCCGTTTGATGGATAGTTTTAAGGGGCGTGTGAAGTCAACTTGGTTTTTTCCGGGTTTCTTAACTCCTTTGGAGGTAAAATTTAATTGTTGTGAAGCATTTTGTGTAGATAATTGTTGTATCTTATGGTTTAATGTAACTTGTAGATATTGGCGTGTGAGTGCATTCCTGATTTGAAGAGTAAGTTTCAAGTGGATGTGGTAGGAGCAGAACCAGGTTGTCCAAGAATGTGCAAACAAAAGTGGAGGTATAGTCACATGAAAGGCTTCCCAATTGAAGATGTAAATGACGCCCTTGGATCTACAACGGTAAGTGTTTCTCCTTAACTATAAATTGTTTCTCATAGTGATCTAAAGTTTGTTTTAGATTTAGAAATCTTAGCATTTTGTTTGTTTATTCAACAGGAAATTCATAGCATTTTGGAACCTGAATTGTCTGAGGTCCCTCTTATGGCTCGCATCACAGAAAATGAGGAGATACAATCGAGTGATCCAATTGCTGAGAGTTGGGAGCATCGCCTATGTGTAGAAAGGAAGAAGATATGCTGGAAAGAGCTGTATAATTTAGATGTGTCTGCTCGAGGAGAAAATGGGAGAGAAGAGCAGCAACAAGAAGAAGGAGAAGCAGCAGGAGAAGAGGAAAACATCCCGCCACAGACTTCTAGGTTTGTGAACAATCTTAAAGCGCTTGAAAAGAAAGTAATGGGAGCGATGAAAGCAGGGTTTACTGAAATCAACAAGAAGATTAGTGTCTTGGACAGAAGGTTGAAAGATGTTGAATAAGGATGGACTGAATTTTATGGCTAGTGACAATTTTAGAGGGTCTGGATATGAGAATGATGGTGGTTTTGAGGGAGGTGTTGAGATGTCTAGGGAACAAGAAGAAGAAGACAATGGTGATGAGGTGGCTAGGGAACAACAAGAAGAAGACAATGGTGATGAGATGTCTGGTGAAGAAGACAGTGGTAATAAGGTGGCTAGTGAAGAAGAAGAAGAAGAAAAAGAAGAAGAAGAAGAAGAAGCAGTAGGAGGCGAAAAAGCAGCAGCAGCAGTAGGAGGTGAAGAAGCAGCAGCAATAGGAGGCGAAGAAGCAGCAACAGCAGTAGATGTTGAGATGGGTAGTGAAGAAGAAGCAGCAATAGGAGGCGAATCAAGAGATGTTGAGATGAGTGGTGAAGATTAAGCAGCAGCAGTAGGAGGCGAAGAAAGAGATGTTGAGATGGTTAAGACACGTTCGCAGAAGAGGAAGAGAGTAGGCGAACCTTCAAAGTACCTTAAGAGTCCGTATACAAGGCAAAAGAAGAAAGGTCAACAATTGAAGGCAAAATGATGTTAGTGTTGGTGTTGTTTTCATTTTGTTTTTTGTTGGTGTTGTTTGATGGACTCAGGATTTTCGGATTGATGAATGTATTTCTTAAGCTATTGGGACAACTGGAACAGGTTAGGTACAACTGAGTATAAAATAATGAATAAGAACAACTATATGAGTAAAAAATTCTTGGGACAACTGGTACAGTTTAGGTACAATTGAGGAGAAGAAAAATAACGATAAAATTAAAAAATAAAGAACTTAAATACAAATGAATAAAATAAATAATGATGAATGGTCAACAAATGTAAAAAATCAAATAATACGTAACTAAAGTACATTGGTCAACAAAAGGCAAAAAGTTCTACTTGGTCAATAAAATATTGGTCAAAAAGTTCAATAAATTAATAAAATAATGGTCATGAAATCAAGTAATTGTACTCAAGCTTATAGTTGTACATGCATGAACATAGTTGTACTTTTGTTGTTTTATCAAATTATCAGTAGTACCTTAATTTAAAAGGATCGTTTGCAGTAGTACATTTGATAATACGTGATTAATGCAATTTCATTTGAAAATTTGTGTCAAATAACTTGTTCTCATGTTTGACATAATTACTTGGTTAAAATTTACAAAGTAACATTCAAAGTATAAGGAATATTGTCTCTATATGTAGGAACATCAAATGTATTAGGAATAGTTTTTTAAATTGCATAAGTTATAAAGTTAAAAGCTTAGTTTTTCTTTCATTTCATTAGCAACCATAATTGTAAATCATATAGTTAAATTTAGTATTTAAGAAAACAAAACTTAAACATAGTTGTATCTTAGTTGTTCGTAGTTGTACCACGGAAAAAAAATTACTAAAATTTAAATATCATGTAGTTGTACCTTAGTTGTTCTTAGTTGTACCACGGGGAAAAATTGCTTAAAGTTAGATATAACATAGGTGTACCACAGTTGTTCCTGTTACAGTCAATTGTACCAAAACAGAACAAACGAGTTTGATAACCAAAAACAGAACAAACGAGTTTCACAACAAAAAACAGAACATACAGTTATACAGTACTACCACCACTCTGGAAGTACTCGTACATGCGTCCCATAGATCTTTTCTTCCTTTTCCCATGTTCTCCAACCGATTTAAACCTTTTTGTTTTGGTTCTTCCTTTTTTCAGGGCATAAGGTGGAGGAAAGGCAAACAATTGTTGTATGTGTTCCGGTACAATCCACTGAGACATATGGGGAACTGGATATATTGTCCGGTAATACGCCAATGACCACTGTTCCATCCGATAATATTTGGAGCATAAATCATGTAGTTCACACTCATTATCAACACTCTTAGATGCTTCGCTGACAGCAGCTATTGCATGCACACATGGATAATTATCAATATCAAATTGCTTGCAAGAGCAACTTTTGTTTTTTAGGTCTACCAAATAACCGCTACCATCAGCTCCAATGACATTATATTCCAATAAGAAGCTGTTTAGTTCATACACCAGTAGCAACTTCGCTTCTTCACATCTCTAGTGCAATATTTTCTCAAGAAGAGGCACCATTATCTGCGATGGAGGTACTGATGCAGAAGTCTTCCTATGTTCGTTAAACCATTCAGCCAATTTCCCAACAATAGCATCGATCATTGGTAAGAGCGAGTATTGCCTTGCGTCTTTGAAAACACCATTAATAGATTCAACACAATTGTTGGTGTCTATATTGTATCTTGCTCCTGGGAAATAACATCTAGCCCATTTTTTTTCTTCAACATGTGAATCTAGATATACCGCTGCAGCAGGATACCTTATCCTAAAATCATGATAAAGTGTTTTGAACGTACCTTCTGTATAAGACCTAGCACATTCTATGAATTTTCTTCCAACGGTGTCTTTGTTGACGTTACTGCATGCTGCTTTCACATTTTGATCCAAATGATATATACAATAACCATGTTGAGACAATGGATACACCTCAGCTACTGACTTGATAAGGCTTTGATTTCTATCAGAAACAAACACAAGTTCAGGGGCGTCTGGTACTCTTGATTTCAACTTATTGAAAAACCAACTTCAACTTAAGTAATTTTCACCATCGACTACACCAAAAGCAATAGGATAATGATGATGATTAGGATCTTGAGCTGTAGCAACAATAAGCACTCCACCTTGTGCAGTCTTAAGGTGGGTTCCATCCACAATGATCACTTGTCTCATAGCCTTGAAGCCTTCAACGCAAGCTCCCAGCGCGAAGAATAAGTACTTAAAATTATTATTTTCGTCTAATTCCACACATGAGACAGTTTCTGGATTCACTACCTCTAACATGTGCATATAAGAATACAACATCTTGTAACTTTCCTCAAGACTACCACGAACCTCACTAGCAGCTTGCTTTTTTCCTCTCCATGCAGTGGAGTATGACACTTTAACACCAACTCTTGTTTGAATCAAAGGGATGAGATATTTAGGAACTGGAGTCTTAAGCTTACATGGATATTCCTCACGCAAAACAGATGCTACTAATCATTGTGAGCCTTTCCTTTTGTTTCTGCTTGTACTTGCTGTTGAACGATAACACGTATGAATTTTGTTGTAAGTTCTAACCGAGAAACAATCTGAATTCTGAAGCTTCGCAACTCGTAAATACCACTTGCAACCCTTTTTTGATTCACTGCATTTTACCACGTACAACTTCGGATCCGACTTCACAATAACAAACTCAAAACAGTTCTTATGTGCACATTTTTCAACTAAATCTTGTACTGCTTTCTTACTTCCAAATTCTTGACATATTGTCAGATTCACACCATCTTCCCATTCCAAATGTACCTTTGTAACTTGCAGCATATCATCGTTAACAATGACGTCTTCTTGTTCTTCACTTGCGACATTGTCATCGTTTCGAACCAGCTCATTATGTTCAAACGTTTCACCTGCATAAAGAGTCATGATACCATCACCAATACGAGTCCTTGCACATGAAATCAACTCCTCCGCATTACTTGCACCAACTTCACCAACGTTACCAATTTCACCAACTTCACCAGTTTCACCAACTCGATTTTGCTCACAACCATGATTTTGTTCGTCATCTTTTTCCAACTCCACATGCATTACATTGAATTCAGTTTGATTCCATTCTAGATAACACAAAAGATCATCATCATCGAAGATATATATTGGTTTCTTAGGCTTCACTGAAACTGGAATGTAACTAAATTTCATCTTCGTCGCTGCATCTACCATCATCTTTCTGCATATTTTATCAATCAATGCAGAAAAAGTAACCTCCTCAATAGGTGCCTTCATCAAAAGAGCATGACGAACATCTTCTCTTGAAATCCATTGTATTTCATCTCCATTGTTCAAATAATTACCCCCATAATCAAAATGAATGAATGTGCGAAGATTATTATTCATTATCCCCTGAAAATAGAATAAAATTCCCTAACATCAGAATATTTCTCGCTTTCTATTCATTACCAGTTGTAATCGTTGTATCAAATGTCCTAGTTGTATCAGTTGTACCTAAATATGCAGATACGAGGAAACCTAATGTCATCTAGCTCGATTCAACCCCTAGATCCATAAATTATAAACGTAATCTGAGTCTAATAGACTTGAGCAAATGAAATTAACAAGATGAACCCAATAAACATACAAGAACACGAATTTAAAAGAAATCTAAACAATATCCCCAAATAGAAACACAAATGTTGTACAAATCTAACATCAACACTTGTTCTTACACTATAAACAAGTTTCAAACACGTTGAAATTGAACAAAAACAGTAGAATAAACCCAGAAATTACCTGAATACGAGCTTCAATGGAGCTTCAATGGTGGAATTGGAGATGCGTGGGTTGTACGGATGGGGAGGAGGAGATGCGATTAGGTTTTAATTTGATTGGTTTGTTTTTTAGTTTTTTTTATCAAATATATATAAATACATAGTTTGTTTAAATTATATAAAAAGAAAATAAAAAGGGCAAAACAGAGATATATGTTTATTGTAAAGGTACAAGGGTATATAGAAAAAATGTGGATAGTGTAAAATGATATGTTGGACATAAGGGCATAAGAGATTAAAGTCCCAACTTCCTAAGAGACAGTTTGGCCCTGTTCGGAAGGCTGTCGCGGCGACTCTTAGTAGCGACTGGTTTTCAATGACAAGAGTTTTGATTTTTTTTTTTTTTTTAAAGCTGGGTTGTGTCGTTAATGGCAGAAGAAGATGGAATAGTACAGACCTGTAAATTTCTGGTAATAGTAATTTGATTTGAATCTACAGATCTGAAAAAAAAAAATCAGCGACAGTCGCTAGTTCAAATTAAAATGATTTAAAGGATGAGTTCTGTAGCTGTTTAATCCAGCGACTCCAAATTCCTAAAATACTGATCGCTGCGACAGAGATTTTGAAGGATGGAAAGGAGATGAACAAGAGATAAAAGAGATCTGTAGGTAAAAATTTTGATCGCCGGCTGCTGTCGCAGCGACTGCCTCCCGAACAGGGCCTTTCTCGTTCAAGTAATTGGAATTACACAACATTTTTTCACATATTTTCAACTTGAACTTCGGGAAACTCGATTAGCCTCAACCTTTTGAACTTGAATCTGGCCAACGGCTTAGTGAGTATATCCGCCTTTTGTTCTTCACCTGGCACATGCTCCACTTCGACATGATCATTCTCCACACATTCACGAATGAAATGATATTTCGAAAATATGTACTTACTCATTTCATGAAATACTAGATTCTTGGCGAGAGCAATGGTTGACTTGTTGTCCATCCTCCGTACGACCTTCTTGTCTATATGGCTGCTTTGCGGCTTTTGTTGCAGGCCATAAATTCTTTCTCGCACGAAGATAACGCTATTGTAGGTTGCTTTTGTGAGGTCCATGTTATTGGTGATGAACCACAATAGAAGACGTGACATGCTGTGCTACTTCCGTCGTCGACATCGACATTGTGACTGCTATCACCAAAGCCGTACCTAGAGATGAGAAGGCCGGAGGCGGTATCCTAAAAAAACCTTATAATAATAATGACATCTTTAGTGAACAAAGAATCAGAATAAAAATAAAATATTTTTTGTAAAACATATTTTTTGTTTTAAAAGATTGTTTACCAAAATTTCAAAACCAGTGGTTTATAACTATTTTTTTTTTGGGAAAACTACCATTGAGTTAGGGCCATTACTCATATATAACTCAAAAATGTTATCAATTACTACCTAATATGAGTAATCAAGCGACTTTGTATCAACTAATTGTTTTTATTTCAATATTTCTTTTTAATTTCTAACAACAATACTAATTTCAAAAGTAACAAAAATCACAAACTCAATTTATTAAAACATCACGTTTAGAACTTAGAAGGTTAAGAGAAAAATAATAAAAGCATTTACTCATTTTGAACGTTTCTATTTTCTATAATAAAACTTTGTCGTAAATGCACATTGTAAACAAACTCATAAGCTATTGAATGTTTTTTCTTAAAATGGGGCCGGAGGCGAAGGCTTCATATTGCCTAACGTAGGCACGGCTCTGGCTATCACTATATCTGATGATCTTCCTTGACCTATCTCTCTTAAAAAACAGACCTAAATTGGTGGTTCCTCTTACATACCTTAAAATGTGTTTAAGAGCTTGTCCATGAGATTCTCTCAGACTTTGCATGTAACGACTTAAGACTCCTACGACAAACACCATGTATGGTCGAGTGTGAATAAGATACCTCAAGTATCCTATGGTTCTTATGTACCTTGTGGCATCAATCTCTCGTTCCTTCTCAGCCTTTGAGATCACGAAATTTGACTCCATTGGTATGTGAGTCAAATTACACGTACAACTCCATCTTAGTATCTACAAAGATTCATTGAGCGTAGCCTTCTTGTTTTATCTTAATCCCATCAGCTCCTTGAATTACTCTATACCAAGATAATACAATAATGTTCCAAGGGCCGACATCTCAAAATTTTCTGAAATATCCTTCTTAAATTGATTTGTGACCTTCCGCGAAGTTCCCGTTACGAATAAGTCATCAACATATATTTCCACGATAAAGATGTCCTTCTTATCTTTCTTGAAGTACAACAATGGCTCCTTTGAACATCTCTTAAAGGACATGTCCTTTGAGACACAAAATCGAGTCAAGCTGTTGGAGCTCAACGCATGCCATACAACGCTTTATAAAGCCTGTACACGCGATCCTCTTCTCCTTTTTTTATAAAACCTTCAGGTTGAATTACATAGACCAGATCATTCAAATCTCCATTCAAGAAAGCGGTCTTAACGCCTATATGGTGTATCTACCAGCCTCTTGTTGCTGAAAGAGCTATGAGTAGTCATATAGTTTCGATTTTAGCCACAGGTGAAAACACTTCGTAAAAGTCTACACATTGTTGTTGCACATAGCTTTAATTTTGCCACAATTCTTGCTTTATATTTGTTCACTGAACCATCTTCATGTCTTTCAACTTTATATAGATCCATTTTAGCTTTATGGGCATCACCCCATTGGGTTTTTCAACAAGCTCCCAAGTTTTGTCTCTTGTAATGGAGTCCAATTCATCTTAAAGCTATTCTGGTATGCCTTAACCTTGTCAATGTAAAAATGTGCTTAGTACTAGTTTTATTTAGCTTTAGAGAATGTGTCTATGCAGTTTATGTTCAAAAAATGTATGTTTGATCTATAATTATGGGGAAAGGATATTCTTCTTGTTGAAATAGGTTAAGAAACTCAAATCGGAGGGTAATTTTGAAGTGGTTGCTGAGTGTGCTCCAAGTTATGAAATAGAGGAACATGCCCAACCCATGGGCCAAGCAAGTGAAGCCGAAAATTAAGACATCAATTTTTTGGGGCATATTGTAAACCAAAAGTTTAAGAAAGAATTACTCAAATGTTATCCAAAAGTTAGTTTATTCCTCATATCTAACAATCTTCTAAAAATTGCTCAAATGTTTAGTGCCCTAAGTGTAATTACAATTTATCCTTTGGGTTTAGTTTTTCGATTCTCATTAAAAAAAGATAAAAAAAAAAAATACACATCATTTTCGATTTTCCACGTCACAACCCGAAAAAAAAAAAAAAAACTTAACGGCTGAGTTATAATATTTACGGGAAGACGAAAGGTCTCGTTGATTCATATGATGACTGAGTTATAATGTTTTGTAGCTGAGTTATCACAATAAATAATCTGAAAGCAAACAATTGATTTATATTACTTGACGGCTGAGTTATAGTATTTACGAGAAAATGAAAGGTCTCGTTGATTCATATGACGGCTGAGTTATAATGCTTTGTGGCTGAGTTTTCACAAGGAATAATATGAAAGCGGAAAACAAAAGGTCTCGTCGATTAAGAGTTATAATGCTTGACGCCTGAGTTATTGCACAAAATAAAACAAATGTATTACAATAATACTGTATCGGACAAGTTTTCGCACTGTGCCCAACTTGTTTACATCGAGAGCATGCGTTTAGCTCATGGCTATACGCGTCCAATCCGTAGTCTTCAAGAACAAGCTCCACAAGCTTGTCGTGTGTTGTGCCTCCATCTATCTGCACAACTATACACCCTCTATCGTCGGTGTTAAATACATATCTCTGTTTCTTTACCCAATTACCAGAAACAACTAGTATCGGAACTGGATCCACGAAAGAAAATGAAGAACAAGGTGAAGAAGAAGTAGAAGAACAAGGTGAAGAAGAAAGTGAAGAAATAGTAGAAGAACAAGGTGAAGAAGAAGGTAAAAACCATGTAAGAATAAGAGTCGAAGGAACGACGTTTCGTATTTTCGGAGAAGAAAGATGATGACATGGAATGCTGACATGGATGATGCGTCTGACGTAGTAGGTCAGCCATCAAACAAATTATAACTCAGTCACAACATGAATAACATTACAGTAATTAAAAAGCAAAAAAATGGCAGCCAAATTCAGCTGCTTCATCAACTGAAAATATGTAACTCAGCCGTATCGTTTAATAAGTCAGCCGTAACTGAATAATATTCTAGTAATTAATCTTTTGTTACTAAGTCAGCCGTGAAATGGTCGAGTTGTACGATAAGTCAGCCTATCACGGCTGAGTTATAGTTTTTAACCATAATTCAGCTGTAACTACATCTCATAAGTCAGTCGTTTTTCATAACTCAGCCACCCGGAAAAAGTTAATTCAGCCGTGTCGTAGTGATAACTCAGCCAAAATTTTGACAACTCAACCATCGGGTGAAAACTCACCCGTCGGCTGAGTTAGAGCATAACTCAGCCAGATTTTAATAAGTCAGCTGTAACGCTGGGCTGAGTTATGCTCTAAGTCAGCCGTCCGCTCTTACTCAAATGTTTTTTCCATAAATCAGCCGCAACATACCTGTAACTCAGCCGTCATTACCTTTGTGACGCGTTACAACTAAGTTATTTAATACACATCAGCGATTTCTGACGTGGCGTCTGACGTGGCAGTGGCATTTTTGTAATTACGTTTTTCCAGTAACATAAAACAAGGGCACGTTGGGTATCTTGAAAATACCCGAGATATTCTAGTAATAATTTTTTTTTTTGTAGATTATGATAATATTACCTAAAATGTATCACATCTAAATAAATCTCCCAAAGTTTAAAGTATTTTGTGCAAAAATAAGATTTTTTTATAAATTCAATTTTTATAAAGGATGTTGTTAATGAGTTTCAAAATAAATTTTTGGTTAGGAAAAACAAATTTAAAACTCTAATAAAAAAAATTCATAATCAAAAAGTTTTAAAACCATAATGGATGATTAGGTAATATTATATTTTCAATATAAAATTCAGATGAACGTAAAAAGACTTAAGCAAAATGAGGAAGTGAGCAGCAAAGAGAACATATTATGGTTTATGAATTTAGAAAATGTTTTATAAATATAATTTTGAGTTACTCACTGGAATTCGACTTTCCTCATCGGAGTTCGATTCCATTAAATTGACTATAATTAGAGAATTGTCAATCCAAACTGGTCTCTTTATTTTAAGTTACAACTTTACCAAGTCCAGCAGTGAGATATTGATCAAAGCATCTATCTTTGTTCTTTTAATTGCTGTATTTATGGATATTAGTTTTGATCAAATAGTTTCACTTACTTGACACTGTTTTAGATTTTTGCTGCTTAATCATCTTTATTTTCATGTCTTTTGTGTAGTCTAACCGTAACCATATTATATATATATATTGATTCGACTGCAGATTGATGCACGAATTTTGAGGACTGTTGCAATAGAGCACACCAAGCAACGCAAACACTCAAAGTATATCAATTTGCCCATATGTTCAATACTAAAAAGATAAACACTTTGTCCTTTCTGTGGATTATTTTAGAGAGTACTACATTAGAGAGTCTGTGTTTATTTTACAGAGTAAAACGAGATGTCGAGATCACACCTTTTTTTTGGTTCCAAAATATTCTAAAATCATCTAAGTTTAATAACAAAATCTTAGGACATGTTTATAGGGAAATCAGTTTAGGGTGTTCTTAGAGTATAAATATTGTGAAAATAATGTAAGATCAATAGTTAAAAACTTTTGTTAAGAAGTTAGTTATTGGGAGAACATGTGTAAGATCTTAAGATTTAATAATATAATATTCTTATAGAAATTTAAGAATGTTTAATAAATACATAGATTAATGTTTAATAAATAATTTAAGAATGTTTAATACTATTTAATAATATAATGTTTATTAATATTCTTAAACATATAACAATTATAAAAATAAATAAAATAATATTTTAATTGCAAACTTATAAAACTTTACTAAAATTCAAAAAAAAACAAACATATTACTTAATTAATTAAACAAGACAAACAATTTATTTAATTAAATTTACTCCTTTAATTAGTCATAATAATATAAGCTTCACTGGCTCTTTTATTTGTTCACAAAAATTGGATCAAGCTCTGTGTTTGTATATAACTTCGCCTAAAGTTCTCTACTCTTGTTGGATTTAAAACTCAATGACAACAAAAGCTTCAATGAGAAATCAAAGTTAAATGCAACACATCCGGAAAACTGTTCATATATGATAATGTCAAGACAAAGTTTGTAAGATAATGATGTTCTTCTGGTAGATTATAAAGCTTATCGACTCCATGAGATTTGAGGTACTTTCAGGCGAAAGATTGAAGTGCTCTCTCGAAGTTATCTTCAGCTGATGCTTTTCGCTTCACAAGGACATGTTCAGGATGTGAAAGTTTCAGCTGGCTGCAAAAAAAGACTTCTTGTAAGGAGTTTTAAGAAGTTTTAAAAAGGACATATCCATTTTCCAATAAACGAATAATTAAGAAGTTATAGACTTCTTGTAAGGAGTTTTATAGTATAAACATAGTTGATAAAGCAAGTGCAGCATATCCGGTGACATGAGAGAAATGGATTGAGGCTCATCACTCACCTTGTTGAGTGCTTCAAGTAGTAGAGTCTCAGCCTCTTCAAAATTACCCATATGCATGCAGCAAACTGCTTTGCCGTTCAAGATCAAGCTTGTCATTGGGTACTTATCAGTGAAATCCTGGAAGATTAGATACGCTTCCTGTATCTTGGAACCCCCCTAAGATCATACAACAGTTTAACATTAGCAAACACATTAACAATCTTCTCTACACTATATGGGAAAAAAAAAGAAGTAGATAGTCATATCATACAACTGCCAGGTTCAACCATGCACTCGCGAGTTGAGTGAGTGTGTGGTCTTCATCAATCTGTTGCATCACTCTCAGCTGTTTCTCAGCATAATCTGACCTATGCATCTTTATGAATATCTGAACATTCAAAGCATGCCTACAAATATACAGAAACACCAATCAATTACCGAGTAATGGTAATAGCTTGACACTACAAGAAAACAGGCAAATAGCGACTGCACTATTAGTCACTATTTAGTCGCTAAACGGTGTGTTACGACTAAATAGCGACTAAAACTAGTAGTCGTAAATCGAGAGTCGCTAAAATAAATAGTCGTAAAATTAGTCGCCAAATAGCGACTACATTACGACTATTTTGCGTAGTCGTAAATTTAGTCATAATATAGTCACTAAATTTAGCGACCACGTTACGACTATTTTACGACAACGCAAAATAGTCATAATGTAGTCACCAAATTTAGTGACTAATTAACGACTAATTACTGACTATAGTTGTATTCAAGTATTTATACATTATTGTATTTATACAGTATTTATACAGTATTTATACAAATTACATATATTTTATTAATTGTTTTAAATATATTTAAATTATGAATAATGTTTTAAAACATTATTTTTTGAGTACTATATTTATTATTATAAACCATGATTACAAAAAAATTGTATTACAAAATAAAATTAAAAATCATAACTAAAAATAAGAATAGATGAAAAACTACATAATAAATGGTTTGTAGCACATTCTCAATTGCTTTGTATTCCATCATTAAAGCCTAGGTAGTTCCCATTAATGTTCCAAGAGCAACTCATTTCTTCAGAACAAACAAACAAAAAATGTATCATGGGGACTCATTTCCCATTATCAATATAACACAATTTCAAAATCGAGACTAGAAATGAGAAACAATCGGGACAAGCAATTCACTATAACTAACATGTCTTCTAGCTTAAAAACGTGAGTGTGAGTAAGAAGATCGACAATGGTGACTCAAGTTAAAGAGTGCATATAAAACAGGTGTCTAGAGATCGGTATTACCAAATAACTCTTGACAAATTCAACAAAAAGCCTCACAAAAATTACAACAGAGGCTTCTAAACAAATGACTCTTTGACAGATTTAATAAAAGTCTCACAACAATAAGTAGCAAAGTATATATATTGTACCTTAATAGCGAAAGATACAATAGGATAAGAAAATGTCTTAACCAATGAAAGTTTACCTTACGCTCTGAAATAAAGTTGTACATCATGAGCTCTGTCTAAGAGTGTGCTTGGCTGTGGCTTTCTCTGTAAGCCAAACATCATCTTCGACCTAAGATGGTTTACGCATGCAACAATGTGACTTCAAAGAATTGAAGAGTAATACAAGAGTAATAAAATAAACATAAGGGTTTTACCTATCTTCTTCCAGCCAACCGCTTTCAAGCTTCTCCAAATCCAGTCTATTGATCACAAACAACAAAATAATATAGTAAACAAAAATCACATGTTCAAACCATAAGCTTCAAAGACACAAACACAAACACCAACACACACACATACCAGATTTTATCATATAAAATCACCAAAACTGAGGTGACTCTGTGAAAGAAGTGATATGCTTTTAGAGAGCTTAGTTTGAGTACCTTCGGTGACTTTGGTGACACTGAGGAGAGCCGAGTTGAGCCTTAAGTTCTTTAAGCCACAAGACTCAACCAAAACAGCTGACACTTGATCTGAGAGAAACCCACCAAAGAAAGCAAAAAAAAAACAAAACAATTTTGCACATAAGTACTCAAGAATTCTGAAAAGATGAAATAACAAAGCAGTTCCAGGATTTTTGAAAGAAAAGAAACCCACCTCCATGGAGACCAAAACAGATGGAGCTAGACATTTGAAAGAAATGACAAGAGATATACCCGCGTGGCAACAAAGCTATTGATGCGCTACTCCTTCCCTCACTTCTCCTTCATCATTCTTCTACTTCTTATCCTCCCTCATCTGCAATCACACAGGGGATGAGAAACGCGAAAAGGCAACTAAGTGGATCACATCAGCATTGGCTACCGATATCAAGCAGATAAATCAAACTCGTTTTCAGCAGAATCAAAGTGAAAATCTATGCTCCTACAGCGGAACAAGAAAAAAAAAAAAAAAAAAGGGATAACAAATGAAAGCAACTACTAAGCCTTCAAGAACGTCGGAGAGGATAGGTGTGAGAGCAAAAGAGAACTTGACCCATTGTTGCTTGATAGAAAAATTGATTCTTTAGTCGACCCAAGTTTTCGGCTGTGCGCCGGAGAAGCACACGACTTGAATCGAAGCAGATCTTTCCCGGTTTTGAGATCCCAACTTCTAATTTCGTCGATAAATCCACGGCTTAGCTTTTTCGTCTTCTATGCCGTCTTCCTCCGCTTCACCTCTCAGCTTCTGCTTCTTATATGTCGTCTTCAAACCAATTCGAAGATTAAGGTCATTACAAACGTAGACCAGAAACCCTAATCCCAAAATCAGATTTAAAGGGGGAAATAGAGATAGAACAAACTAACCTTCTCCCACGGAAACCAGTTTCCCTTCTAGATCTGGAGATACGGTCGGAGGTTTGGCCGGACAGAGTCATCGCGATTCGAAGAAATGAGAGTGAGAGTTTCTCCGAAAGAGTTTCGAGAGTGATGATGATTTTTTTTTTCTAAGTGTAGTGTGAGGAATAGAGGCACAGGTTGGTGAAGGTTTCTTTGTTTGTTGATTTTTATTTCTTTTTTTTGTTGGCCAATTTTCAATTCATATCAAAATCCAAAGTGGTACAAAAGCCTCTCAAAGCCCAGACTAAATGATATAGTTTTATGTTTTTTTTTTATCAACAATTAGTTTCAGATTTTACAATGACTAATTTAATAAATTTTATAAGTAAATAGTTTTTGGAAGTATTAAATTATATATATACACTAAATAGTTTTAGATTAGATTTAATTTTATACACATAATGGTTATATTTTGGTTAAATGGTTTATAATTTAATTTCTATATACTATACATTATAAAAGTTTAAAATTTAAGATATAGGGTTTAAAGTACAGGGTTTGGTGTATAGGTTTATGATTTGGGGTTAAGTTTTGAATTTATGAATTATGAATTAATTTCTAAGATTTAGAGTTTATGATTTAGGTCTTGGGGTTTGGTTAATGGTTTGGGATTAAATTTTGAAAATTATGATTTTCTTAAATAGCGACTGATATGCGACTTCTTAGCGACCGTTTACTATAAGTCGCATATTAGTCGCTAAATTGGTGACTATTTAGCAACTACATATTTTGGTGTGCAATATAGTCATAAAATAGTCGCTAAATTACGACTAAACTAGCGACTAACATATGCAGTCGTTAAAAAATGACTAATATATGACCAAATATTTGTAGTCGTAAAATAGTCGCTAAATAGTCACTACTTAGTCGCCAAAAATGACGACTACATATATAGTCGCCAATTGTAGTCGTAAAATCCATGTTTTCTTGTAGTGTGAGAATCACTAAGCCAAGATCCAACAAAAGAAAAATCAACAAGCTTACAGATCCATGGTTCCTCCAGAATGAGTATGCTTGAGAGCCTCGTTATAATCTTCCTCATGCATGAATATAGTACCAGCAACCAACCTAATAGTAGCATTGTTTCCTACAGTTGGATCAGCCAACCATTCCCTCAAGCTTGAAATGGTTGATTCCTAAACCAAAATCACAGATTCAAACAATGCATATCACTAACATTAGCAATCAAAATCCCTAGAGTAATCTTAAATTCAGCTACAGAACATGAATCGGAACATCTCAAAATCTCCAGAATTACCTTATTTTCAGGACTTGATAGATACAGAGGAGACACAGAGGAGATCTCTAGACTTCGCGAGACAGAGGAGAGAGAGGAGACGACGAGAATCGGTGGACACGAGGAAACGAGGAGACGAGGAGACGAGGAGATCGGTCGCCTCGGTGTTTCAATGGCCGGACAGAGGAGACGACGGTGAGGGAAAAAAAATCTCTCGCCGTTTCGCTTTTCTTTTTCGCGAGAGAAGAAGAACAAAATTATGTTCGAAAGAAATGAATAATAAAACGAAAGTTTCTTTCCGAGAGTGACACATGGCCCTTAGATCAGATGAAGAACTGATCTTATTCAAGATCAATTGGGCTGATCTTATGGGTACTATTCAATTAATTTCAATTTTAAAAGACCCAAGATCACCCTAACTGATCCACCGATAAATATGGCCTTATAGAATCTCATTCATTTTCTTGTATTTCAAATATAAAAACTTTAAAAACTAATTAAATCTCCTAAAAACTCAATCAAATCTTTCAAAATTCTAAAATATTAAAATCCTACAAAATCCTACCAAATCCAAGTTCAATACCCCCCTCTTATTGTTTACACTCTTAAAATATTAAGATACTCTCACAAGAATATTCTATCAACCATTAGGATGACTAATCATGACTAACACCAATAATATTTCGTCTATTCAAAATCAAATAGACCGGTTCACAGGTCTCGTGTCGTCCACGATGAACAAAGCTGCCATTGTTGGATAAGCTTGAATTAGCTTGAGGCTAAAGTCAAGTATATTTAGGAGAAAAGCTAGATATACATATTTGTGTTTTAGGAAATTTTAATAAGTTAGTTTTCCAATTTGGATTTGGAAATTAGCAAAGAGTGCTTCTCTATATAAAGTGTTGCGGGGTGATGCATCACATATAGTTTTTGATAGACTGTGTTTGAGAGTTTGAGAGAAAGTTTTCTTAAAGGTTTTGAGTGAGTTTCCTGTGAGATTAATAAAGAGAGTTATTCTTTATTTTGAGTTCTTAAACAATCTTTCATAAACTAGAGCCATTCACGCAGCCAACCCTTCTAGCAAATTATATACGATAAAGACAGAATTGACAGCATTCTAGACTTTGTACCGGCTGCTTCAGTGCACACTCCTAATATTACAAGACAAAACTGCTAGAGTTGTCTGCAAAATTCCATCAACGGAACTGGAGGAAGACTGATTTGGCCGAGTTGTATTGCTGAGTACGACTTTTACCCATTTTACAACGAAACTCCATCACAACCAGAGTACATAAAGAATGTGACAATAAGCTTAGATGATAATCAATTTGGAATAATGAACTTTAATTAATTGTTTCAAACATAATGATGTTTGTGTGAAAATCACATATATAGATAAAAGTAAGGTTTCACTCTCTCCTTATTGGTCAATTTGAGGGCCTGACTGGTTCAAACGCTGCGGTTGCGGTTGCGGTTGCGGAAGATTGCGAAAACGGGCGATTGCGGTTTCAAGCGTTATTAAGCGTTTTGAACGACTAGTTTAGCGGTTTAAAATTGGTGCGTTTGCGGGAGGTTTACGACTGGTTGACTAGCGGATGCAATAGCGGTTAGAACATAATAAATGTGATATCTAATATATAAATGTTTAAAAACACCAAAATTTTTATTAAACTTGATTTATAATTAAAATTTATAAAAATAATAATTATTCAAAAAAAAATCATAGTGAAATACTTATTCCTTTATTCATTTGGATTTTCACCAAAAATTTAATCAAGTAATTTGATAAATGACAAAACATATGCTTAGATCGTAGATCTTTTCTCTTTTCTCTTAGATTGTGGGTCAGTAGTTGCATCGGTAGGAATGGTCAAGTGATAGTTGAGAAGGGTCACTGGTGATTTGTTTTAATATTTTTCATAAATAATCTTATTTTTTTAAATTTCTGATGAAATATTATATTTATTTAGACTTTTTGAACTTATGTGCGATGTGTCATTAAATTTACATCAAGTTTTCCGGGTTATTGTTAATTGGAATATTATTTTCTTCTAATTGTTTATTTTATAATCTTTGCAGTCGTATCCGTACTTCATTATCTCCCATCATTAATGAGTAAAATGGTTCAATAGAAAATATAACAAAAAAAAAAAATCATTATCATTGATTTCTTTAAGTTTTTTTACAAAAAAAAAAAAAAAAAAAAAAAAAAAAAAATTCCAACCGCAATCGCCCGAACTGCAAACGCTTGCGGGAAGCAGCTTTTGGAATTCAGTGGTTTGAAGCGGTTGGAAGCGATTATGAGCGATTGGAAGCGGTTTGTATGATTGGTTCCAATCGCTAGCAACCGCTACCACCCGCAAACGCAGCGTTTGCGGGAGGTAGCGGGAGAACCAGTCAACACCTGAACTTTAATGTTTTAAAATATAATATTTATTTTTAATTAAACTTAAAATTCAACACATTTAATCATATATATAAATTCATACTTTAAATTCACTATTTACTACTAAATTGTAACTGAAGTTATATAAATTGTAAATTGACTATTGGTTTTCTCCATTCATTTTCAATTAAACACACCATCAATTATAATTGTAACTCCTCTAATTAAATTATTTTAAAAATATAATTTCTATCACTACAAATCCTATAAATAGCCATTCCCATATCATTCTCCACCATATCTCAAATTCTAAATATTTTTTTTGTTTGTTTATGTTTTTGCATGGGTTGAAAACTCATTGTAAGTGTTTAATTATATATTTTGTTGGATATATCTTATATTGTGTTTTTAATTTTATTTCTTTGTTTTATGTATTACTCCATTTCTTCTTTGTTTTCTTATTATTATTTTTAATTGTACATTACATATGGTAACAAAAAATTTACATTACATATGTATAATAAAAATTTGATGGCTATACAAAAATAATTATCATGCAGATTCAAAATATATGAATTTTGATCATTGCAAAATAAGATAATCAAGCTAAAGAAATCATCTTTATTCTTTATCTAGATGTTTGATTATTAATCTAGATGTTTGATTATTTCTTACATATTTATTTTATTGTAAAAGTATGCAATGTTTTAATGAAATAAACTATTGTAATACAATTATTAAATTAATTTTCTTTAATTCTCTCTTACCACCAAAAAAATTGTAATACATGTTTTTAGTATACTCATCATTATATTTAGTTCTTGTGATCCAACATATAATTATATAAAGCTTTTGATTGCAATTCATATGATTTTATAGGGAATATATTTAATTTGTTACATACAACATAATTTGGATTTTAATTATTTAACTCTTTAGTTTATATCATAGTAAATATTCAATTTAACATATATATAAAAGTAAAGTTTCCCTCTCTCCTTAATGGTCAATTTGCTCTTTAATGTTTTAAACATAATATTTCTTTTTAATTAAACTTAAAATTCAACACATTTAATCATATACATAAATTCATAATTTAAATCACTATTTACTACTAAATTGTAACTGAAAATACATAAATTGTGAATTGACTATTGTTTTCCTACATTCATTTTCAATTAAACACACTATCAATTATATTTGTAACTCCTCTAATTATATTATTTTAGAAATATAACTTCTACCACTTCAAATCCTATAAATAATCATTCCCACATCCTCCTCCACCATATCTCAAATTCTAAATATTTTCTTTGTTTTGTTTATGTTTTTGCATGGGTTCAAAACTCATTGTAAATGTTTAGTTATATATTTTGTTGGATATATCTTATATTGTGTTTTCAATTTTATTTCTTTGTTTTATGTATTGCTTCATTCCTTCTTTGTTTTCTTATTATTTTTAATTTTAAATTACATATGTATAATAAAAATTTGATGGCTATACAAAAAACCTTATCATGCAGATTCAACAAATATGAATTTTGATCATTGTAAAATAAGATAACCAAGCTAAAGAAATCATATTTTTTCTTTATCTAGATGTTTGATTATTTCTTACATATTTATTTTATTTGTAAAAGTATGCAATGTTTTAAGGAAATAAACTATTCTAATACAATTATTAAATTAATTTTCCTTAATTCTCTCTTACCTCCAAAATTTTTAAATACATTTTTAGTATACTCACCATTATTTAGTTCTTGTGATCCAACATATAATTATATAAAGATTATTATTATGTTTATTTAATTCAAGTTTTGTAATCTAATGATTTTTCTATATAAAAGAAGATTTGATATTCCATTTCCAATCCAGTTGTACTACAAAGAGAAAATAATTAGAATTAAACCTAGAAATATAATTTAAATTAAATAGAATATAAAAGAAATTAAAGATAAAATTAATCTATGGAATTTTTATTGGGAATTTTTGACTGCACGTCATATGATTTTATTGGGAATGTATTTAATTCATATAAACAACTTAAACTGAATTTGGATTTCAATAAATTTAACTCTTTAGTTTATGTATTAGTTTATATGAACAACTTAAACTGAATTTTTGAATATCATAGTAAATATTCATTTTTATTATGTACAATACACAGTATTTGTTTTAGCTTGAATGGTCAAAATACCAAATAAAACTAGGGGCATTTGCACAAATACCCTTTTCACTATACTTTTTTGTAAAAATACCCTTTTTCGTTGTCCATTTTCAATAGTACTCTTTTTAATATACAACATAACTAAATTTTAACCCAAAACTTCAAATACTAAACTCTACCCCCTTAAAACTATATCCTAAATATAAAATAGAGAATCCAAATCTAAAAAAAAAAATTCAGAAATTAATTTAACACATTATAGTTGTTTGAAAGAGGGCAAAAATGAAAATGACAAAAAGTGGTATCTTTGAGAAGATGTATCAACAAAATGGTATTTATAACATTTTTTCAATGGGCCTATTATGCAAGCTGAACAATAAAAAATAAAATATTCGAGAAATATGCATGTATAATTATACTGAAATACGTTATATAATTTGATATTGTAATGAAAATTATTTGATATTTCAAACCTCTTTTCTAATACCACTTTTGAAAAATACGCCTTTAAAAATTTTATATTAAAAATGCCACTAAAAACTGAAATATGTGTAATCTTAGAAAAATATACATAAACTACCTATATATATAATGTGTATTTTATATATACTTTGTAAATACCTTTTAATAACCTTTCAAAACCTTATCAATATTTGAATGAGTCTCTAAGTAGTAGGTAATATCTAGAAATATCTTAAAAATCTTATACAACTTTCTAATTTTGCATGTTTAAAAATGGATATTTTTGAAAATAGATAGGTGAAAAGGACATATTTTTAAAAATATTTGCATACTTTATAGTTATTAAATTAATTAAAATTAAATAACATAATTAATATAGCAATCCGCGCATATGCACGGACTGTTACCTAGTTGTTCACAAAACAAAAGTTCGGGCACAAAATATGTATCAAAAATATTAGTATAAATAAATAAATAACAGAAATTGACTTAAACATCCTTCAAGTGGCGTTTCATTAATTGTTTGAATTAATGTTTTCTTGTCTCTTTTTCCTTCCAAATACCGTGGCCCGTGGGCACATTAGACTAGTTTTCATATCTGGAGGCAAATGTACTAAAAGATATGAAAAGATACCAAAGCGATAATAATTGTGAAGCAGCTATAAAGTCCTCGTATTAGCATTTTTATTTCTTCCTCGTCTTCGTCTTCTTCGTCTTCGATAGTGTTGATTTAAACTTTTCCATTCAGTGGACGAAATTTTCCTATTTCTGACGACTTTCTTGTAGCATTTTTTTTGTTATTTTATCCCAATGTTTTTGGCTTTTTGTTCACCCCTTTTATTCACCTCTTTATAAAATAAAAAAAAATAAAATATGAATACATTATTATAAAATTAAAAAATTAAACTGTTTTTTATAAAACAAACCAATATATAATTTTATTATAATTGTAAAATCTAAACCCTAACCATCTTATTTATAAACTCAAACCGACATATAATTTCGTTGTAATTGTAAAATCTAAATCCTAACCACCTAAAAATATGAGCATCTCTACTCGTTCTCAATTGTCAATTGGTAATAATCACCTTAAATGTTTGTTACAAAAACCTCAACTAAATTAAACGTTCACTTAACCTTTATATATACAATTGTGAACACATCACTAAACCTTATTAAATCATTAAATCAACCTCTAATTGACCAAAGTTAACCAGATTGAAACAGGTGAACCATATATCCTGTGATAATAATTGTGAAGCAGCTATTGAGTGTCTCTTGGTTACAGAAAAAAATACCAAAGTGATAATAATTGTGAAGCACCTATTGAGTCATCGTACTAGCATTTTTATTTCGTCTTCGTCTTCGTCTTTAATAATGTTGATCTAAACTTTTCTAATCGAAGGACGAATTTTCCTATTTGTCACCATTTTTTCTTGTACCTTTCTTTTTGTTCCCAATGTTTTTGGCTTTTCTCATTGCAAATCTTTTTTTTTTTTTTTTTTGCTCCAATTGTTGCATCAATCTTTTGTTCTAGTACCAGCTATATAACTCCGATACACGGGAGACATAAAAGAATGAGAGATTGGAGATGTAATAGAATCAAATCTTGATATTCATAAAAAAAAACTCAAAAATTAAACGTTCACTTAACCTCCTTATATATAAATTTGGAACACATCACCAAACCAACATTAAACCAATATCTAATTAACCAATGCTAACCAGGTTGAAACAGGTAAACCATATATCCTAATACTAGCTTTGTTTATTAACATTAATACTCAACAGAAATAGTCAACCCAATAGACATTGATTAAGACACAAGAACCGATGGGGTCATGGACAACTTGCAAAGAGGAAATTTACTTTACACAGATCCTGATGTACGTAAATCTTTTTTATAATAAAACAAAAGTACACGATATTGTTTTGTAGATTATATAATTTTAATAAGTTAGTTACAAATAAATTATAAATTAATTGATAAATTAATTGATTACAAGTTAAATAGTAGGTGTAACTTTAATTTATTTCCAAAAATCTTAAAGAGAATATTCTAAAAAATCATTTGATATCATCTAACTTACTATATTAATTTTTTTTATTAAATTATTCATCCATATTAAAATCTTTTGATACCTAACTTAATATATTAATTTGTTAATTATCATTATATTTCATCTCTCATTTTTATATATGAGTCTATTTTGTGAAACAAATAAATTATTATATTATTTATTATAATTAAAAATAGTTTTATTTTTGGATATACCATACGTTGAATTTTTAAAAACAAATATAAATGGTTCAATCTATAAAATATTCAAGATTTAGTAATATTATTCTTTAAAAATAATATCTATTGAATTAAAAATTTTACTGAGTAACGGGTCAAAATTTGAATATTTAAATTCAATTTCATATTTTTTGTTGAATTTTATAATTTTATATAATATAATAAATTTTAAATAATTTATTTTGAAATTTTTTTAAAATATTGAAACTTGATATAAAAGTTAGAAACTATAAACATTCTAAATTAATTTGTTATAGCAATGTCAATAATATGTCACTATAATATGAAAGAATTTCAAGAAATCAAGTATATTAAAACAAAAAGTATAACAATATATTAAATTAATCATAATGTAATAACTCGCTTTTTAAAAACCAAATTTACAAAATTATGTCTTATAATGACATTCAAGTCATGATGTAAAATATACATTATTGAAATAACTTCACATACATAAACTAATACAACATATTAAAATTTTGTTTTAAAATAGAAAATATACAAAATTTTGTATAAAATAAAATTTAACCAGTGTTATAGCACGGATACTTATAACAAAAAAAAAAACAATCACATAAATTTTATTTTCTATAAAAATTACAATAGAAATAAAATGAATTTCAACCCGTACAGTCTTAATCTAGTATAAATGTATTATGATACACACTTGTTTGTTATCCCAACAAAAACCATATCTGTATGATCTTGAAAATGAAACTGAAGAATCTCTTGCCAGTCTTCTGGAATTTCCTTTTTTGCTTTCCTGTTGTGTCTGCACAACCTGTTTTGTCTGCAAAACTATGCGGGAAAACTGGTTTCTTCAAACCCAACCAGCAGTATGACAAAAACCGTGGTCTTATCCTCTCTTCTCTTGCTTCTAATGTCTCAGCTCGAGGCGGCTTCTACAACACTTCGGTTGGACAAGGATCCGATAGGGTGTATGCTATGGGGATGTGCATCCAAGGAGCTGAACCAGAGGTTTGCTCAAACTGTATCGAGCTTGCTTCAAATGAGGTAATTGAGAAATGCCCCAACCAGACAGAAGGCCTAGTCTGGCCTGAAAATGGGATTCTTTGTATGGTACGTTACTCCAACCGTTCGTTTTTTAGATCATTTGAGATACAACCACAGTATCTACAGTACAACAGAGATGATATTAGATCGTCCAATATTACAATGTATAATGGATTATGGGAGAACATAACAAGTCGTATGATAGCTGGAGCTACTTCATCGTCATCTGAACGCAAGTACTACGCAGCTGAATCAGTTCCTTTGACGTCTGTTCAGAATATATACGTATTAATGCAATGCACCCCGGTCATATCTTTACGGGATTGCAACATATGTTTAAGTCAAAATGTCAGAGACTATCAATCATGTTGCCATGGAAAACAAGGTGTCTTTGTTTTTCGCCCCAGCTGCGTTTTCAGGTTTGAACTTTATGCGTTTTCTCAGGCTTTTAATCTTAGTTTGCCCCCTCCACCTACGGTAAACCAGAGGAAAAACACAACAAAAAGAGGTAAGTTGTCTACAATTGTCCCCCTGATTTAAAGAAGATTTGAAACCATCTAAAAACATAAGATTATGTTTCTTTGTGTCAACCATCGCCTGCTATTCGGGCTTGTGCAGGTGGAGAGTCAATCTCAGCAGGACTCATCGTGGCAATTGTTGTTCCCATCGTCATTATCTTATCTGTACTAGGTCTAGCATATTTTATCTGCAGGAGGAGAAAGTCAAACCAAGGTGAGTTGTTTTGTGTTTAAACTTTTAACAGCCCTTTCCATCTGTACTACTGCGGTCTCACTTGTGAAACTAACTGAAAATAGATTTTGGAAATCTTAGTCAGTTTCTGCCTCTGCAAATATTTTACTAGACGCACATTGTTTTGGATGTAAGGAAAAAAAAGAAAAAGTGATAACTACTGCACGCCCCTTTTTCTTTTTGTAATAACTACCATTATAACTTTGCACGTTCTTTATGTAGGATCCAATCTTGACATCACAGATGCAAACTCACTGCAATTTGATTTCAAGACGATTGAAGCTGCAACAGATCAATTTTCAGAGAGAAACATAGTCGGTCAAGGTGGATTTGGAGAAGTTTTCAAGGTATTTTGATTTGACCGCCTGATATGTGATTTTGGAAGGAAATTTTCAGAAGGATATCCACATGTGAGGTGATGTTTTCATTCATATTTATATATGCAGGCTGTTCTTAATGGGACAGAAGTTGCTATTAAGAGACTGTCAAAAGCCTCAGGGCAAGGTGCAAGAGAGTTCAAGAATGAGGCTGTTCTGGTGGCAAAGCTTCAGCATAGAAATCTAGTTAGGCTTCTTGGATTTTGTGTGGAAGGAGAAGAAAAAATTCTTGTTTATGAATTTGTGGCGAACAAAAGCCTTGATTACTTCCTGTTTGGTTAGTCAAATTTAATAGACATGCTTTAAAAATTCGAACTGGCAGAAGGTATAGCTAATTTTGTATTTGTGTGGTATGGGCAGACCCTTCAAAACATGGACAGTTGGATTGGACAACACGATACGACATCATCGAGGGAATAGGTCGAGGACTTCTTTATCTTCATCAAGACTCACGACTGACAATCATACACCGTGACCTTAAAGCAAGTAACATTCTCTTAGATTCTTATATGAACCCAAAGATTGCAGATTTTGGAATGGCAAGGATTATGGGAATGGACCAAACTCAATGTGATACTAGCAGGATTGCTGGAACCTTGTAAATACGATTTCCCTTGATAGCCCTTTTTTATTAATCTATTTTGTTGCCTGTAATCTTAAGTTCTCTCTCTGTTTTTATTGTCCCAGTGGTTACATGGCTCCAGAGTATGCGATGCATGGTCATTTCTCGATAAAATCAGATGTCTATAGCTTTGGAGTCATAATTCTTGAAATTATAAGCGGAAAGAAAAATAACTGTTTTTGTGAGAAGGAAGGTTATGCTATCAGCTTGATCGCACATGTGAGTACCAAACCAACCAAATTCCAGAATTGTGAACTTATTCAAACTGTGATCAGACTTGTGAGTACTTATTCATTGACTGGTTATTACATCAGGCCTGGGAACTCTGGACAAATGGGTCACCATTAGAAATCGTCGGTCCAGCTATTGAGGAGAGCTATCAGCATAACAAAGTTATTAAATGCATCCATATTGCGCTGCTATGTCTTCAGAAAGATCATGCAGATCGCCCGGAAATGAGTACAGTCATATTGATGCTCACCAGTAACATAATCACTTTACCAGCCCCTCGAGAGCCTGGATTTTTTTTCAGAAGTGGAAACAATCCAGACAGTTCTTTCCTTTGGTCAGTCGATGATGCTTCGTTCACTCATTTAGAACCTCGTTGAAGAACCAACATATCCATCTTTTATATATCCAATTCCAAGTCGGAGGCAAATATGACTTTCGTACTTTGTAGTATCATGTTGATTCTGTTTCTGCCGTCTTCATAATTACTTTCTTTATAACGAACATATCATATTCTGTGTTCACTTTACAAAATTTGGTTTGTACTATTTTTACCTATAAATTCAGTTTGTCAACTAGGTATCTCCACCCTTGCTTTGCCCCATTGAAAAGTGAAAACTTGAAATGACTAACATTTTTTTTTTTTGACAACAACAACAGAGGAACAAGATTGGCTCATTGAAATGACTAACAATTATAATTCACATTTTAAGTGAAAACTTTATTACAATCATTTAACTTTATCGTATGAAATTCAGAAATAATGCTTAACATGAATCAACCAAATTAATCAAATAATATTTTTGTTTTAAATACAAAAATCGATTCAGTGACAAAAAGATAACAATGTTAACAACGATTAATATATATAAAGATTTTCACATAAAACAAATTTTAATCATTTTTGTCGATATTTACAAAAATTAATAAGAGAAGCAGGGTGTGAGCGTCTACAACTAACTTAAATTGACTAAAAAGATAGATCTAAACTAATAGATGTGAACACTGAAAGCTAGAGGTACGACGAACTGACAAAATTATTTGGAAGAAAACCTTGCAGTTTTTTAGATCATTAACAAATAAATAAAAATCTTAGCAATTACCTAGATTAAAACCTGGAATAGATGATCAATGCGGATATAAGATAGAAAACTACACCAAACAAAGGTTGAATAAATGAGTTAATAAATAAAACAGTTCATTAATATCTCCAAGCTTCAGAGCACATTCAACCTTGCTCGAAATATTGTCAAGCGACTACCTTTTGTAGACCTTCTCAAACCGGTGAGAAGTGCAGCTATGACCCCTTTACTAACGCAAACTAGGCTCATGACATTGGCTATTTCCTCATCCATTGATTTGTTCATGGAAGAGCCTGACTACAATCTTGACCTCACATGTACCAAGTTTCTTCAAGAATTTGGCTCAAACCTCTCAATAACCCATTGCCGATTAATCCTATCTTTACTTTGTACTCGTGTTGTTTTGGCATTGAGGAATGCCTTTTTATCTTGTAACTTAAGCAATGCTTGTTTGAACCTTAACTCCTTTACGTAATGAAATACAAGTGTTTTGACCAAAAAAGATAAAAAAAAAATAAAACAGTTCAGATTTTAACGAAGGTGAGTGAATCAACTTCAATTAAAAATTAAAATAAAACAATACTTATATTTTTTTAAACTCGGAAGTGTGACACAATACTCAGAGAAAAAAAAATCAATTTTCATAAAAAACTATATATATATATATATAGGTGTGAAAAAAAAAGTGCGAAACAAAAAGTTGGAAAAACTAACAATTGCGAACATTGAAAGTTGAAGATACAACTAATAAATACAATTGTTGGATCAAAACATTACAACTTTTGAGATCATTAACAAATATAAATCTTTAGATGAGATATAAAAACAATCTCATCTATTAGATTTAAATTGATCCTAAAAATGGGTTTGCTATTATATATAGATGACATTTTTTTTGAACTACCAAGAACTTCTACGTCTAGGCCCATACATCCTGGGGAAAGGGACCAAAGCATTTATATAATTATATGATTCTCTTCAAAGCGTCACTCAAATCGGCGACCATAGGATGATGTGATCATCTCTATCTGAAACGTTAAAATTCAAAAAGGGTTATAGAATATTTCAACTCTTTCTCCACACAATTCAAATTCTCTTATTGACTTATCATGGCTTTTAGAGGATTAGGTCACTCTTACATATGTATTTTGGTTACAATAACATACAAAAACAATTACAACTACAGCTAAATACCACCAGCTGAGTTACGCATGAAGGTAAACATTTCGTTTTGAACGATTTGGTTACAATACCATACAAAAACAATTACAACTAAATACCACCAGCTGATTTACGCATGAAGGTAAAAATTTCGTTTTCAACGAGGATATAAATTGGTGATGGATTGTTTTGAATCAAGTGGGTCTTTTGTGGGTCTACTCTGAAAGAAAAGCCCTGGTTCCTTAGGCACCGGTAATGTCACAATGTCACTAGTGAGCATCAGAACGATGGCTGATAAGGTTGGACGGTCTACAAGATCTTCTTGAACACATAAAAGACCAATATGGATGCATCGAACCACTTCATCTCTTTGGCAATTATGTAGAATAACCGGATCCACAAGGTCTAACGATGTCCCATTCCTCCAAAGCCTCCAAGCCTAGAATATCAATTATTCAATACTTTTTTTTGGTAAGAGAGATCATATGAAACTTGACTGCCTCTAAACTTACATATGAGAGCAAGTCATGTGCGCCATCTATCTGGTAGAAGCTACTATTCTTCTTGCCACTTATTATCTCAAGTACTGTCACTCCAAAGCTATAGACATCTGATTTTATTGAGTACTGACCTTGCATCGCATACTCAGGAGCCATGTACCCACTGAAATACAACAACAAAAAAAAACTCTTTTTAAGTATTTTGGAAAAAAATGTCCACCAAACATCAGAAGTTAAGGGGAAGACTTACTAGGTTCCAACTATCCTGTTTGTGTTCTCTGCAGACTGGTCCATTCCAAATATCCTTGCCATTCCAAAATCAGAGATTTTCGGATTCATATCTGCATCTAGGAGAATGTTACTGGCTTTGAGATCACGGTGTATAATTGTGAGGTGTGAGTCTTGATGAAGATATAGAATCCCTCTAGCAATCCCTCCAATAATCTTGTAACGCCGAGTCCAGTCTAGCTCACCTTGCTTTGAAGGATCTGTGCACGTTCATATATTACCATTACCGCAACCCCAAGTTTCAAGAAATGGCTAAAACAACAACTGGAACAAAAAATGGAACGCAACTGACCAAATAGGAATTTATCAAGGCTTTTGTTGGGAACAAACTCGTAGACCAGTATCCTTTCTTCTCCTTCTAAACAAAACCCGAGAAGCCTAACCAGATTTCTGTGTTGAAGCTTTGCAACAACTACAACTTCGTTCTTGAACTCTTCTTGACCTTGTCTTGATGTTTTCGAAAGTCTCTTCACTGCGACTACAGTCCCATTTGAAAATGTACCCTACCATTTTCATCAGCATCATCCTTGTAAATGCGCTGGCTTATGAAAAAATACACACAACCTCATGTGCTAACTAAAGAAGTAGTAGTAATAGTACCTTGTAAACCTCGCCAAATCCACCTCGACCAATCCTGTTCCTCGCTGAAAAATCACTAGTTGCATATTGAATTGTTCTGTAATCGAGTTGCAACGAGTCTGCCGTTGCTCCCTCATCTCCTTGTGCACCACGAAAAAGTCTTAGTAAGAATATCAGACCCATTATAGATCGTTCATCATATAAATATTTACCATCAAATGCAGGTGCGGTATCATAAGCCTTCTTTGCAAAGAAACGATAGCCAGCTATGGAAAGCAGAAGAACCACTATAATAGACACAACAATCGGTAAGACTAATAAGTCTGATTTCGCACCTTTCCCTGTGTTTCAAAGATCATTGGCTTAAGATCAGATAATGGCAGACTGACCTTATCCATAAAAAGGACAAAACTTATCCATTTATTAGAATTGCTAAATTCGAGAAATCAGTGGCAGGTATTAAAAAAAAATATGTATATATATAGGAAGAAGAGAGAGCTCTAACCAGGTCGTGGAGGAGCTAACACCGGAGGTGGTGGGGCTATAACGGTCGTTTCGTTGTAGAATGGGCTAATCTCGAATCTCGAACTACAACTCGGAAGAATACTTCTTCCCCCAAGTTTGTTAGTGACTAATTGATTAATGGCTTTTTGCAGACAAGTATAGCAGTCTGCTGTTGTCAGATCGGGAGTGCACTGAACCAGTCCGTACAGAGTCTGAGATGCTGTGAAATTGGCTTTTCTCGCATCAAATTTTCTAGAACTTTCCGCGGCGTCCATGGCGGCTTGCTTCAAGGTGAGCAGCAACACCTCGTTGAATCGTTGGACTTGGTTAGATGGAACATCCTGGTTGCTACCGTAGGCCACAGCACCGAGACAGCAACCTAGTGTAACGGTCGAGAGAATATTCCGGTCAGAGAATCTAAGCATACACTCATCGTAATAGAGCACGCCTTCTCTCTGGTTTGGACACAGAGTTAAGGATTCGTTGACGGAAAATCTGACGCAGCTACGGCAAACTTCAGGCGATAAGTCTCCACGGCACAGGAAAAGTCCCGTGACCCTGTCGGGGTCTTTTCCAGCCGTGGCGTTTTGGAATCCGGTGGAGTATGAGGCGTTGCGAGAAGAGAGAGAGGACAAAAGGGCTCTTAGATTAGTAAAGTAAGTACTATTTCTTGTGAAATTTCTCTCATTCCGACAGTCATAAGCAACAAAAGTAGGATTTTGAGCGCAAACTGATGAGCTCGTGAGGAATGAAAAGAGGAAAAGGAATATGAATAAGGTGTAACAAGCCATCTATGTATGTTTCTTTCCTCGATTTGTGCTTCTCGTCAAGCTCCAACAAAACTAGAATGATTTAGCTAGCTTCTCTCTCGGACTGTTTTATAGTAGGTTGGTTTCAGAATTTAGATCGATGGTTTGCGACGACCGAGTAGTCTATTGAAGTCAATTCATGTATTAAAATTAGCTTTTAACTTTTTTATGGTTGGTGAAATAATAGGATTTTTTTTTTCTTTAAATATCTTTTCGATTGACAATGTCCCTTATTTATTCCTATTGTACACAATTTACTGGAGTCAAGTGAACTTAACTACTAACAACACATCCTTACATGATTCTTATATATATATATATATAGTAAAAATGATAATGTGATTTAGTTCAGTTTACTGTTATTCAATCATCCCACTAACCCGCTATTATACTATTCAGTTAAAATAATATATTACCAATCAAGTTATGTTACAAAAAATATTTTCTAAATACAATAAACACTTTGAGATTTAGGGGTGGACATTTAAACCAAATCAGACCGAACCAAACCAAATCGAATGCTACACTACAACCATTCAGTTATTTTCTTTTCAACCCAAACGTTAACCGAATTGAACCGATAACTCAATGTGTTTATTAAATTACTTTATTAATAATATTAATAAAATTGTAAATATGTGGACTTACTTCAATTTTAACTCATTTAATTTTTCTAATAAAATTAACTAAATATAAATATAGATTTAGTTATATTTAATATTAGGTATTTAATTTTAATATGTTGTGCTTTTCTCGCTTTTCTAATTTATTTAATTAATTCACTATTATTGGATGTTTTAAGTAAAACTACTCATATTAAAATATAAATACTTTTAAAAAGTTCAACCATTTCATTCCCCTTTCAATAATATATCGTTAGCTTTGTTAAAAATATAAATAATATATTTTTTTTATTAGGTGGCAAAATTTGATTGGTTAAAACAGTGTGAATAAAAGGATTCACTGGTGAACCCAAGTATTTTTCTACTTTTTATAAGTTTACAAACATTTTTAGATAAATATCATGTTTTAGTGGTATTTTTAATAAAGTTTTAGAGATAAAAAATATTCCATAATTGGTATTGGGGAATAAGTATTTTTGAAACCTTTCCACAATATGTTAGTATATAATAATGGAACAATTGCAAAAATGCCCATTTTTCTAACATTTTTATGTATAAAATGACTAAATTATCTTTCTTTTACTAACAACAAAGAATATCCAGACAACAAAATTAAAACCTTATAAATACATTGTAAAACTTTGTAAAATAGTTTAAATATTTTTTAAACCTTATAAATACCTTGTAATACTGTTTATATACCTTATAACCTTGTAAAACCTTATAAAGTCTTATAAATACCTTGTAAAACTTTATAAATAGTTTATAAAAACTTTATAACTACCTTTCAAAATCATTTTATAAGGTATTTATAAGGTTTAGATAAACTTTTACCATGTTTAATTTCTGTAAATTGCAGAAGCTCGTTTCCAGCCAAAAATTCCGGGGCCACATTTCTCGCCAAAAATTGCGGAGTTATGGGATTACATGCGGGAAAATTCACTTTTTCATTTGTTGACTTTAGTACTGCTCAAATAAAGGTAAATTGGTCATAAAAATACAAAAATTGCAAAATTTTAAATGGACAGAAATAAGCATTTTAAAAAATGTATCTCAAAAAGGTTTTTCCTAGCAATTTAGCAATAATAACCTGAAATAGATTTCAACGTTTTGACCAAAAAAAAAAGAAGATTTCAACGTTTTTAATTAATCTATAGAAATACAAACAACCTGAATTTTGGATTATGATATCTTCTAACACAGCCACATAATTTGTAACTATTATAAGTCTAAAAAAATCTTATTATAAGTGAGTTTTTGAGGGTTAAAATCTAAACATGTTCATAGTTGGTATACATCATAATATCTGCATATAATTACAGAAATTTTTACTAAATTTTCTAAAAAAGGTACGTATCACTTAACCAGTGTATCACATGGGTCATTATTTAGTTATGCATAATCAATACTTGACCATTTTAAGTTTTTATTTACTTTTTGTCAACTACAGTAGGTGCTGGCCCTTTTTGCACTGCATAAAAGTTTGGATTAATCAGAGAAAGTTACTCCAGTAGTTACAATCATGTGGCCAATCGATTCCCAAAGAAAAAAAAAAGTACGAAGAGATAAGAATTCTGAAGCAGGTAATGAGTCTTTGTCTTTTGTCCTCGTTCTCGTATTAGATAGTTTTGCTCTGCTTTTACCAATAAACTGTCGAACTTTCCATTTCGTCTTTATGTTACTTCTCGTATGAGATTCTGGCAGTCACATGATTCAGTAATATAATTGCAACCATTTTCATACGAGTTCCAGCTTTTTCTTAACAATGCTGGACTCAACATAGAGTGCACAAGAGTCAACCCACTAACATTGTATTGGGATATGAGAACTTAAAATCCACGTTGAGGTAACAAAACGAAGATATGAGAATAAGAAAAAAAAAATTTATTGAGATGTTATATATTTTAGGTAATATTATCTGAAATATACAAAACATTTTTATTACTATCATATTTCGGGTCTATTTTTTATATCGAGCATGTCCTCATTATATATTATAGGAAAAAACGTAATTACAAAGAATGTCATTGCCATGTTAGAAAAATCGCGTCGCCACGTCAGAAAAATCTCTTCGCCACGTCAGAAATGGATGACGTGTATTAAATAACTCAACCGTAAAGCACTACAGCGATAATGACGGCTGAGTTACGGTATGTTGCGGCTGATTTAAGGAAAATGGCTTGAGTTATGAGCAGACGACTAATTTACGAGTATAACTTAGCCTGTAATTACGGCTGACTTACCGAAATCTGTCTGAGAAAATGGCTGAGTTACGAGTATAGCTAAAGAAGTTGCACAATACCGTTCATTCTTGTATATTTCGCTTAAACTAACCTCTGCTACATATTTTACACAGTCAACCGTTTAGGCTTTAAGGTAAAATCCAAGCTTCTATATGTTGCGTTCTCTTTCATCTTGCTTTGGTAAATCATGTAAACCTAACCTAACCGGTTTGATGATACTTCCCTTGTGCTGTGGTGAAGAAGTTTGGGAGTCTCTAATGATACAAGATATAGATCGGTTACTTTGTGGTCGAACCGGTTCTTTTTTAAAATTGAAGTGAACTAGCCTCGACCAAATCTCCATTATGTGAACCAGTCATAAACAACCCGCTTTTAGATCCTTTGGATACGGTTTGCTCTAGGTTCAATTTATGTGAACCGTATTTATGTTTAAACCGGCTTGAAGATGGTAATTTCCATTTTAGGGAGCCATGCAATTTCCCAAATTAGAGAACTCAAAATCCTTAATTCGGTAAAATTCAATGTAGCGCAACTGAAGAAACCCCGCACGACGGCACGAGTGCTAAAAAATAAAGGAAACATGAAAATATCAAGTCTTGTTTTGGCGAGGCCATGACATCTAAAACTATGCTACAAGAATGGGAGGATGCAATTGTTGTTTTGACTAGATCCGCGGGAATTAGCTGGAAAAAACCTATAGATGATCGATCCCTCGGACTATGGACTATGGTTAGCTCTAAAATCTGTGGTTACGTAAGGCCGGTTTGCTCTTTTAAAACAAAACCACGCTTAATTATTGGGTATCTCACAGTTTTAGTACGTTTTTGGAAAGTAAATCAATTTTTAGTACATTCACTATTCAAAATTATAAAAATGGGTGTGAGTGTTAGTGTGAGTGTGAGTGTAAGAGAGTGAGAGAGAGTGAGCGAATGAGTGGGCGTGAGAGAGGGTGAGAGTGGGCGTGAGATAGGGTGTGAGAAAAGGAAGGTATGACCCATTTGTGTGAGATATAATTTTTGTATTTTTTTTTTTAAATACACACATATATGTTATTTAGATATTTGATAATATAGTTTTTTTTCAGATACAAAAATACTATATTTTTTTTATAATTTGATATGCATTTTGTTTTAGTTATTTCAAATATATTTTATACCAAAAATGGTATATGTAATAAAAAAAAATTCATATACAAAAAATCTATGTTTAATTTATATATAATTTGATATGCATTTTATTTTATTATTATTTTTTTTATATCACAACTGATTTATATGATTGTTCTCTACATATTTATTGCTGGATGGTTGTTAATCCGTACACTGGATTGTTTTGATCAGTAAACGTTTATGGCTGGATGGTTTTGATCTGTACATGTTTATAGCTGGATGGTTATTATACATGTTTTTTTGTTGGAATTGATCTATGTACGTGTTTATGGCCGGATGGTTTTGCTAGAATTGATATATCTAATAATCTAGTGTACGGATTAAAAACCATCTAGCAATAAATATGTACAAAACAATAATATATATCAGTTGTGTTATAAAAATATTTAAAATAATAATACAAAATGCATATCAAACTATAAAGAAAAAAATATAGATTTTTTTGTATCTGACAAAAATTTAGAAGAAAATATATCTTACCAAATATTTGTATCTCTCACAAGTGGTCCTACATCTAATTATCCTATTATGAATAGTGAACGTACTATATTTCTAAATAAGTTTTGGAAACATACCAAAATTACAATTATCACGAGAAATAAGTTTTGTAAAAATATTTAATATTATCAAATAAAATCATCAAACAAAAAATATATCAAAATATATAAAAAACATAGATTTTTTGTATTTGACAAATTACATCTGTACACTTAATAATGTGTATATACATCTGTACAGAACCATTACATATATCACTTTTGATATGAAAATATATCTGAAATTACTAAAACAAAATGCATGTCAAACTGTAAATAAAAAAATACAGTAAAACCTCTATAAATTAATAATGTTGGGACCAAGATATTTTATTAATTTATAGTGATATTAATTTATCTATAAATTAATAATTATTAATTTATAGTATAAATTAATAATTATTCATTTATAGGTATTTTTAATTGTTTAATTTTTAAAAAATTATGAATTGAGACCATTTTTGCAAAATAAGATTAGAATTTTGGATGTTGTAAATTTTATGGTATTGGAATTGAATTTGAAATAATTAAAAAATATTATTGACAATGAATTACAAATATTCTAGACAAATTCACTTATACACATGACATAAAGATTCAAATTTATGAATAAGAATATCAATTATCGTATTTTAATAGTCTATCAAACTATCAAAATGTAAATGATGCATATTTAGAAATTGAAAACTTTTAAAAAATTTAGCTGTTTTAGAAATGTTATAGAATATTTTATATCATTATAATTTGAAGATACAACATAATAATTGTTTTATAGATATGATGTTTAAGAGAAACATATTTTAATATATCAGTATATATAGATATGTAAATTTACATGATTATTAATTTATGATATTATTGGGACCATATTTTACATGAAGATTTCAAAAAAATTATTATCTTATTATCTAATCGAATTTTGTTATTTTTTACACCTGACTTGGGACTAGCAAAATTTATTAATTTGTAATGTTTATTAATTTATAAAGTATTAATTTATAGAAGTTTTACTGTATAGAATTTTATGTATCTGAAAATTTCAGAAGAAAACTAATTTATACTAGAATATATATCAAATTTAGATTAGGAGGTGTAATAGTAAAATGAAAAAAAAAAACAAAAAAAAAGTGAAGATATGTCGATGGAAAAAAGAAGGAGAAAAAAAAAAATGCTGCTGACCCCACGTTCCCCTTTACCTCTCACTCACCCACCTAATTTTCTCTCTCTCACGCCATTTTCTCTCACTTTATCTAACAAAGAGAAAGTCAAATGTACTACTTTTTACTTTTCTAAATAGGAATAGTAAACGTACTAAAAAACTAATTTTTTCTTGAAAACGTACTAAAATTACAAATACCTCCTAATTATTTATGTTTTAACCGGTCTGGAGAATTTATAAATAACCAAACCAACCTTAAGTAAACCGGAACTCGATTTCAGCTAAATCGCATCTTCTTCTTCTTTTTTTAAACAGCTCCTTTCATTGATTAATTTGGAGTGTAATCCTCATGGAGGATGTTTACAAGGAAATTCGGAACATAATCAAAAGAGATAAAAGAAGTATTGTTTTGAAAATCGCATCTTCTTCTTCATCACACAAACCCCTAAAATTCACCGAAACTCTCCATGAATGAAACAATTGAATTGAAGAAACTCAAAATATAGATTTGTCCCCAAATAGAAAGAACATCATAAATCCTCAAAACCCAGCAGCGTGCTCAAAAAGAAACATGCATGAATCCACGAAGTGAAAATCACATACAGACCATGTGTAAATCGAAGTGGCTCAATCGAGCCTTCTTCAGGAAGAAAGAGATGCAAGACAGACAGAATCTTCTTCTTCACCATTGTAACATTGACATACACAATTAGCTGCAAAAGGGTACCGTTTTGTTGTTTCTCTTTTGCAAAGTTTCAGATTTTTCCATAGTCATCTTATTTACCCTCCATTAACATATATTTTTTTTTTTGTTCAGCAGCAACCAATCCAAAGTTTTCTTTGGTACAAGGTGATATAAAAACTCTCTCATAAGATTGTTTCTGCCTTATATTAAGTCTTTTCAAAGCTCTTACAAATCCTTACTCAATTATTCTTTTTTCCTGTTTTATACTCTTCAGAATCCAGATACATCTCATAGTTTGTCATTACTGGGTATTAACATTGAAGAGAGATAACTTGTGGTTCCAAGTTTTCTCAATTTACAACTATGGAGAAGAAGAATAACCAAAGATATGACTCTCTGTCACTGTGTCACACTCAATAAGCTAAGATGGATTCTCTTTTTGCCATACTTTGACTTTTGTTCTAGTCACTCCATGTTCTTCTTTAACTTGGTTTCTTTTTCTTCTAGTTCCCATGTTCTTTATTCCAAACTGAGACAGCTTCCCTTAAATGCTGCAAGTGTCCCTCTGAGTTTGAGAGTTTTCGGTGAACAATGTATCATTAAGGACCGGAATCTGTCAACGAATATGAGGACCAAGATACCAAAATCGTCTCCTGCCTTTATTCTATCATCAGGTAATCACTTTTTTTTTTTTCTCTTCTCACTGAGTTGCCGTTATTAGACTTATCTGATGTTGTAACTGTGAATCGGGATTCGTCACTGGCTAAAATCAGAAACCACGCTTCTTCTATTGTTGTTTGTAGAGTGAGGGTGTTGTTCATTTTGGATTGTATTATTGCTTTTGATTTACATACTGATCTTTCAGACTACATTTGTAGTGTGTTGTGTTATTCAGTTGGATTATGTTTTTCATTTTCCCTTTGCATCCTTTTCAGACTACATTTTCACACAATCAATAGTTTATGACAATACTAGGGGTTGTTATCTAACTCTAAACTTGTTGAGTGTGATGATAAACTCAATCTTCTTTTCTCTTCAGGTCTTCCTTCCCTCTGTTGATGATTTATAGATTTATAGTCTTTTATCCGATGTGGTATATTTCATAGGTTTGAGTGCCCTTAGAATTAAGCCTATTCCCATATTCTTGTAATGTATGTGTTTGGTTTTAGACGTGTCAACTGATCTCTTTTTTTGTTAATTTTCTTTCATTGACCTTTGTTTTCTTTAAAACATGGTTGCATCTTAAGTGATTATAACATTCTAAACTGGGCGATTAGTCATCGACATTCGTAGCGTTGACCATTGTATTTCTTTTTAAAACATCTAGAGTGATTACAATAATCCAACTGGGTGAGATTAAATCATTGACTTGTGTTTGGAACCAGAGGAAGCATGGGAATTGTTTAGAAACAAGGTCGGATACAATACATTAAGTAGAGATCCTGTTATTGTCCAGCTGGCAAGAAAGGTCGCTGAAAAATGTCGAGGTCTGCCACTTGCGCTCTGTGTCATTGGTGAGACAATGGCATCTAAAACTACTGTACAAGAATGGGAGCATGCAATCGATGTTTTGAATACATCCGCTGGGGAGCTGTGAGAAGAATGTCATTAATGGCTAATAATATTGAAGAGATAACATGCAGTTCCAAGTGCTCTCGTCTTACCACTCTGTTCCTCCAAAGTAATTGGAAACTGAAGAATCTCTCAGGTGAATTCATCCGGTCTATGAAAGAGCTAGCTGTTTTGGATCTATCAGGTAATTTCAACATCAATGAACTTCCAGAGCAGATGTCGGGGCTGGTCTCGTTGCAGTTTCTTGACTTGTCACGTACAAGTATTAAGCAACTACCTGTTGGTTTCCAAGAGTTGAAAAAGCTAATGCACCTGGATTTGGCTTTTACAAATAGACTTTGTAGCATCAACGGGATATCAGAGTTGCCGATTTTAAGAGTTTTGAAACTACAAGATTCTAATGTTGTTCACGGATACGTAAGCGAAAAATATTATAGTGACGAAACTAGAGCTCGTGCAGAGGTTAGCTTAGTGAAGAAGCTGCAGCTCTTGGAGCACCTACAAGTTCTAACCATATCTTTATCTACAGATTTGGGTTTGGAGCAAATTTCATGCGATAAAAGGTTGGCAAACTGCATCAATGTTGTGCAAATGCATAAATTTCACCAGAAGCCGTTGAATATATCCTTGTTGGTGAATATGGAGAATCTTTGTGAGCTCAGAATGCGAAGTACTTATGTCTTGGAAATTGATTCATATATAAATTTCGGAGAAAGCAGAACAGACTTGTCTGATCTATACAATGCGACAAGTGAATGCTTCACCAACCTCTCCCTCGTGAATTTATTTGATTGCAAAGGCATTAAGGATCTGACTTGGCTATTGTTTGCTCCAAATCTTGTCGAGCTACACATTGTACATTTAGAAGAATTGGAAGAAGTTATAAACAAAGAGAAAGAAACCAATATTACAGGTCTTATTATTCCATTTCTGAAACTACAAAGCTTATCATTGAGCAGTTTGCCTAAGCTGGAGAGTGTCTACTGGTGTCCTCTACCCTTTCCATTTTTGAGGGAATTAGATGCAAGTTACTGTCCAAAGCTGAGAAAGCTTCCCTTAAATGCTTTAAGTGTCCTACGAGTTGAGGAATTGGTTATAAGTATGGATCCTCGAGAACAGAGAATTGACCTTGAGTGGGAGGACGAAGTTACAAAAAAACGTTTCTCGCCTTCATTCATTGCACTCAGTCAGGTAAACATTTCTCTTATCATCTTCTGCTTTGGGTTTTTTTTTTCATGTTTACTCTTGGTTACCACTTGGTATGATACACAAACTGGATAACATAATAGAATATGTTGTACGTGCCTCTCAGTTTAATGTGTTCTGCAAGTCAGCCTTACTAACATTGTTATATTTTGCTCTTTTCTTGTGGGTTTTAGGTCTAAGCATTCTTTTCTCTGGATCGGGGATATTCATTTCTCTTATTCTCTTCCGCTTGAGTTTGTTTCATGGTTGCTGCATGAGGTATGCACCCTTATTATACTTAGATGATCTATTTGCATCATGAGACCTAACACACATGTACAAATTGTATCACATAAAAGATTTTTCATGTGCCTCTCAATTTCAATGTGTTCTTCAAGTGTCACTAACTTTGTTTTATTTTTATTCTTCTCTACTGGCTTTAGATCTAAACATTCAATTCTTTGCTGTGGATTGGGATTCGTCGTCACTGTCTAAAATCAGAATCTACACGTGATTTTTTCCTTTTGCTTTATGTTTCTTTCTTCTTGTAGTGTGTTTGTGTTGTTCATTTGGATTGTCTCATTGCTATTTCTTTTGAAAGTGATTTCAAGAAACATAATTATTATCTCAGCCCCAAACCATTACCAATGGAGAAAATAATCGAGAGAGAGAGAGAGTCTTACGGAGATAAAATACCTGTAAGGACAACAAAGTATACTAGCTGTCGAAACGTTGAGTCATTATTTAGACGTGTTAACTAATCTCTTTCGTGGATTCTCCTAATTACTTACACACATAGTTTACTTATTAAACGAAATATCTACGTAAAAACTAACATATATGAGACAACAACAAAAATATCATGATTTTCTTAAAAAGTTAAAAGACATGAATATTAGAGAAAAAACCGTCCAAAAACTTGATAAGTATTTGTTTTCTGAATATACAGGACAAACAAAATTATATAATCCACAAGAAGTCCACAAAAATCAAATCACTAAAAAATATAACGGTCTTTCATACAGTATATATGTTCTTCTATTTCAACATCAATTATCACACCATGTCCATACATACATCTATCAATCCATGGATTTGTCTTGCAAAAAGTACTTGGAAAATAAATTTTCCAAAATTACTTTAAATATTATTTCTAAGGTTGATAGTATCTTCAAGAAACAAACAAAAACCAAGAGAGGATGACGTGTTTGCTTCACCAATCAAATAATAATAATTTTGCCTCACCTATCAAATAAAATAGTTAAAACAAAAATGTATGATGATGGAGTTGGAGAAAATAAAATCTGAACCAATAGAGAAGTCAAGTCAATTTGAAGCAAGGTTGTTTTCGTAATATTTTCCAACTCTCCAATTCAATGCCCGGACAAAAGGGTATTTTCGTCAGTACCGAGACCAACGCAGAAACTATAGAGAGAGAGAGAGAGGTTCACTGTCCAAGAAAAATGCTTTATTAAAAAAATTAAAAAAAAAACGACCGACCGGATTAATAAATCGAAAGAAATAAATAAAATTCTCAGAGAAATAAATAAAAACTTTCTTCTTCTTCTTCTTCTTCTTCTTCTCTGTTTCTTCTTTTTCTTGGTTTCTGCTTTCGTGTCGTCGTCGTCGTCGTCGTCACTGTTTGAATCTGATTTTTGTCTCTCTGTTTCTTTCTCTATCTTCTTCCCCGAATCCGATTCTCTCTCACGTTTTCGGATTTTTTTCAAATCTCAACGGGAAGCAATCTAATTCTTCATGCTTCTCAAATTTTGAATCTCCCAAAAATCTCGAGCTCTGTCGTTTAGTGACAATTGGGGATTTTCTACAGCTCCGATTCACCCAATTTTTTTTTCCGATCGATTCAGCAGATTCGATTCAGTAGAATATGGCGAAGCGTGGATATAAGCTCCGTATCCTTTTTCTTAACGATTTTGTTTGATTCTTAAGCTGAATTGAAATTGTAACAAACTCTTGATTTTTTTTCATCACTGACTCGTTAGGGTTTTTTTTTATCTTATGAACATAACTTTGGTTTATCAGCATTCTTTAGCTATTGATTAGGTTCAGTTTTTAATTAGCATTTTCTTGATCTTAAGCAGGTAATTAAATTTTCGGATCAAAATGTTTCTATTATTGTCTTCTTATTAATCAAACTGAGAGCAAAATGGTAGAAAAAGACACTGCAATTAATATGTTCTTTTTTTTTTCTTCTTTCTCTCTGTGTTTATCATTTTTTTGTTGATATGTTCTTGTCTTGTGGATGATTGTTTTATAACTTAACTTGATTTTTGGGAACTTAGAGGAGTTTTTGGCACATTCTGCAAATGTGAATTGTTTAAGTATCGGAAAGAAGACGTCGCGGCTCTTTATAACTGGTGGTGATGATTATAAAGTCAACCTTTGGGCTATCGGCAAGCCTACAAATTTAATGGTTTGCTTTCTCATTTCCTCTCTTCAGTATGTTTTTTTTTTGTTCGTTTCTACTAATGTCTACAAGAATGGTGTTAAATTCTTTTCCTGTATTGCTGGCAGAGTCTATGTGGACATACTAGTGCAGTGGATTCAGTAGCTTTTGACTCCGCAGAAGTTTTGGTGCTTGCTGGAGCTTCTTCGGGTGTGATCAAGCTGTGGGATGTAGAAGAAGCAAAGAGTTAGTTGATTGAATTTTTTTTTGCTTTTCTATAGAATATTTGTTGCTCCTTGGTATGCAGAGCTAGTCTCATCTAATGGGGAACATATTATATACCATTTGGGTCCAGTTATCTGAGCAGTTCATCAGAATATATCTATCGGTTAGTTTAGAATTATGAGGTCTAACATTTTCACTCTTTCTCTTGAAGTGTAGTGGTTCGAGCTTTTACTGGACATAGATCCAATTGTTCTGCTGTTGAATTTCATCCCTTTGGTGAATTTTTGGCATCGGGGTCAACTGACGCCAACTTAAAGATTTGGGACATCAGAAAGAAGGGATGCATACAGACGTACAAGGGTCATACTCGTGGCATCAACACTATCAGATTTACTCCTGATGGTCGTTGGGTAGTGTCAGGAGGACTTGATAATGTTGTAAAGGTAAGAACAGCATTGTCAACAAATGAAACTTGTGCATCTTCTTTTTTTCCAACTTATGATCTTAGAACAATGTACTGCATATAATTTCCAATAGGTATGGGATTTGACTGCTGGAAAGCCTTTGCATGAATTTAAGTTTCATGAAGGACCTATCAGTTCGCTAGACTTCCACCCACTCGAGTTCCTCCTAGCCACAGGTTAGTCTGTGATTCTTTGTTTTTCAGGCGTTTTAGGGGTAATTGATGGCAATTCACACTCTCTCTATTCATTATTCAGGTTCTGCAGACAGGACTGTAAAGTTCTGGGATTTGGAAACGTTTGAATTGATTGGATCTACCCGACCAGAGGTACTAGCCTGTTGTGTCACTAGATACTGATTTTCCAGGAGAATCTATCACAAGTGGTTTTACCAATATTTCCTTTTAGCGTGATCACCTTGAACGGAAAATCTCACACAATACCAATATCGGAAATATACTTATTCTCGGTCTTGCTCTGAAGAGCGTGTTAGACAAATGCCAAGTGACAATTTAGTTATTCCTTAAAAGGTGTAAATATAATTATTTTTCCAAAAAGTAGCATCTGATGAGAATCATGAGATAAGTTTTTCTTGAGCTGTCTTTGTAGTATTGTCTTAAAACTTTCCATGGCATGTGTATTTCCTTGTTTCACAGGCTACTGGAGTTCGTTCAATCAAATTTCATCCGGATGGGCGAACCCTTTTTTGTGGTTTGGATGATAGCTTGAAGGTTTTGATTTGTCTTTGTGATGAGCTTTACAATATTGAGGATTCTCAGTGACAAAAACATTGATATCATAATTTGATACTCATAATTCAGGTTTATTCATGGGAACCAATAGTTAGCCATGATGGTGTTGATATGGGATGGTCAACGCTTGGTAACTTATGCATCAGCGAAGGGAAGCTCTTGGGTTGTTCGTACTACCAAAATTCCGTAGGGATTTGGGTGTCAGATATATCGGTATGTCAATTTAATCCTTTTTTTTCGAGAGTTCATTCTTTTTTCCTTTTGTTTTTCTTTAATCCGTTATTAAAACAGCAAATCGAGCCATATGGCATTGGATCTGCGGATAAAAAAGAATGCGTGGAGAAAATACTCAGTGCTCTGGACGATCAGTCCTCTGATAGAATAAGGAGTAGCCCAAGGCGCAGCTCATCCCCAGATTACGAGACAAAAGAGATAAAAAACATATACATCGACTGTGAGTAAATGTTAATTTTGTTTCGATGTTTGTGGATTCATTCTCTACCGTGAACTCATTGACGGCGGGCAATCAAGTGGGGTATGGCGGGTTTTGGTTAGGTTTTATGACGTCTCTGGACGGTAGCTTATTAGTTTCTGTCATGCCAACTATATATAGTAATTGAGTCAACACAATATGATTGGTTGCTATAGACTATTAACGGAGATCACCAACTTTGGTGTGCTTGTGCTAGTGGTAGGAAAGCTAACTTTTGTTTTAGGTCTGCTCTAAACATATTTTGTACATGTGTTTGTGATTATTCCGAAATTTTGTAGATATTGATAATGAATGAGTCTGAAATGGTGGTCTTCTTTTCTGAATGAATTAAACCATAACCATTGGACCTGGACTGTGATTTTCAGTCTTTAATGTCAGTTTCTCTGTAAAAATGTAATTTTCGTTTGTCTCTCACTTTTGTATGCCTATTGTTTATATCTAATCTAATATTCTCTCCTCTTCAAAGCTGCAGGTGGAAATTCAGCTGTTGCACATAAGTCAGTATCTCTAATTACTCCGAAAGTCAGGGCAACTTCTACTGGACAAGAAGTGGACAATAAATCTCTCATATTGCAAAGTGTTGTACCATGGGATTGTGATATTGGGAAAGACTCTTCTGATTCAGGAAAGGAATCTATCACTTTCGCAAAAACAAAACCAGGCATGCTACTGAGACCGGCTCATGTAAGAAAGACGCCAACAAAGTATGATGAGACCAAGCAGTCAGTGGCCGTTCAATCTGAGATTCCAAAGAAAAGTGCATCGGACGATGAGAAGAAGCTAGATACTGAGATAGCATTTGATTCAGAAAGAAATGTCAGGAAACCATTTGATGTTGACGATTCTATCATCAAGAGTATAACCAACAAGTTTGAACAAGCTTTATTACCAGAATCACCAACTGGTAGGTTCTCCCAGTTCATACTTTAGTTTCATCAGATTTGAGCTTTTAGATCATCTAATCCTATCCTTTTGAAATCTCTTTCCATCTTTGACTCAGGTATGCTGCTCAAACCACCTCGTGTACAGAGATCACCAAGTACTAAATTCAATGAGGCAAGATGTGCGGCATCCGTTGATTCTGGAGCTTTAGACAGTAAATTGAGTGGGTTAGAGTCCCCAAAAGACATAGACTTGCCAGCAGGGCTTAAGGATGACAGAGGTAGTAATCCATGTGAGGACGATATCGATAACAAGAGCATTTCAAGCAGGTCAGAAAGAGTTCTATCACCAGAGAAAGCTGGTGGTGAACTAAAAAGTAAGTTTTGATTTAAAATTATCGCGGAGTAGTTAATGGGGATTTTTTGCTTCTAAAGTCAATGCTTAAACAGTAAAACTAGTGCAGCGTTTATGTGTTTTGCTTAAGGAGTCGTTTATTGTATAAACGACAGTCGACAACAAAAATCAATCTAGAAGAATGACCCGCAGAAATTTAGTAGCATTAGCTTTTAGGTTGCTACATCGAAATATTTAGCTGCTATTTCTGCTTTTAGGATTTTCTTTTACAGTTTTCATGTCGCTTGTGGTCAAGTTACTAGGTCTCTAGGCAACAATCAGTTTACAATTGGTTGTTAATATTGTGTCATGTAGGCCTTGAATCCCCAGGAGGTAGCAAAGGATCAGACTCTGTGAAGGTTGTTAGAGGAGGTTAGCCATTCAAAGTTTTTCTTTGGTAGCATATACGTCATCTGGTTATTGATTTTTTAAAAACTGATGTGTTTACAGTAAAAGTTGTTTCGGGAAGGACGCGGTCATTGGTTGAGAGGTTTGAAAGAGGGGAAAAAATTACTCACTCTGAAGACAAAGCAGTCAGTGCAACAATAGTTGAGAGCTCTGATGCTGTAGAGGAAGAGTCCCAGACAGCATCTGTACAGGCAGTTAGCACGACGCCCACCCAGGTAATGCCAGTTAAACTTGATCAGGCAACTAACTCAACGCCAGTTGAAGCTCCTGTGTTATCAACACGACGAACTAGAAGTACTCCAGTCAGAGTAATGCCTGTGGTACTCGGTCGAGACACTAATATGGCAACTGTTGCGCCTCCTGTAACATCAACACGACCTGATAGGACTTCATCTACTAATTTGATATCTGATGTGTCTTGTGTAACATCAACACGACAAGCTATGACTTCTCCAGCTCCAGTCATGCCTATGATACTCAATCAGACATCAAAACTGAAATCTGACGAGCCTCCTGTAACATCGACACGACCTGATAGGCCTTCCTCTACTAATTTGACATCTGATGAGCCTGGTGTAACATCAACACGACAAGATAGGACTTCTCCAGCTCCAGTCATGCCTATGATACTCAATCAGACATCAAAAATGAAATCTGATGAGCCTGCTGTAATATCAACACGACCTGATAGGCCTTCGTCTACTAGTTTGGCATCTGATGAGTCTGGTGTAACATCAACACGACAAGCTAGGACTTCTCCAGCTCCAGTCATGCCTATGATACCCAATGAGACATCAAAAATAAAATCTGTTGAGCCTCCTGTAACATCAACTCGACCTGATAGACCTGCATCTACTGATTTGATATCTGATGAGTCTTCTGTAACATCAACACGACAAGCTAAGACTTCTCCAGCCCTAGTTACGCCTGTGATACTCAGTCAGCGTCAAAAAACTAACATGAAATCTGATGAGCCTCCTGTAATATCAAGAAGACCACTTAGGACCTCTTCAGCGCGAGTAATGCCTGTGATACTCAATCAAGCATCTAACTCGTATGATGAGCGTCCTGTATCAGCTTCACGATCAGCTAGAAATTCTCCAGCCCGTGTAATGCCTATGAAACTCAATCAAGCAGAGAATATGACATCTTATGAGCCCCAAGTTGCATTAACACGATCAGCTAGGAACCATGCCCGTGTGATTCCTGGGAGAAACAACCAAGCAAGTAACTTGGCATCTAATGCATCTCATATAAGATCAAGGCAGCGATATAGCCCAACTCAAACGCTGGCAACACCTGCAGTACTTGATCAGGTGACTGATATGACACTGGATGAGGCATATATAACGGAAACTCAACCAGCTTGTGATTTTTTAACCCAGGTAATCTTCTAGTCATACGTTTGAGAAACTAATAGACATCATACTTTCTCCATCTTTGAAATGTAGCTCGTTCTATAATTGATTCTGGTCGTCGCCGATGATAGAGGAAAAACATGAAATTGCAAGGAATACAACAGCTCTCAAAACATAAATAAGTATTTGATTTGTTTGGCTTATGCAGGAGGAAGAGCCTCAGATATCTGGGAGGGAAAATGATGGTGACATTTGGGAGACTTTAATGGAAACTCATAATGAAGTTTTAAACACTCTTCAATCAAGGTTAACAAAAGTACAGGTAAATTTTGTCTCTGCTATTCTTTTTTCATCGTTTTCTCTTGTTCTTTTGTCCCTTTTCTGTTCTTTTTTTTTTTTTTTTTTTTTGGTTTTGAGGATAAATGAAATGGTTGATTTATCATAAACGTGCAGATTGTAAGACATTTTTGGGAACGAAGTGATATTAAAGGTGCGATCATGGCCTTGAGAAAGCTGTCAGATCACTCTGTAAGTATCCCAGGAGATATACTTTTGCCTGTCTTTTTCATATGCTTAGATGTATGGAAAAAGCTGACTCGCTTAAACTGGAACAGGTTCAAGCAGATGTGATCAGTATTCTAACTGACAAAACAGAGATTTTAACATTGGATCTGTTTTCTCAGTTAGCACCCGTCCTCACAGGTTTGTTGGGGAGCAGGACTGAGAGGTAAATTATCTTATTATATATTTCCTTAACCTTAGATTTTTGTTTGATTTGAGTTTAAGATATAAAGTCATCTCCATGATTTGAGTTTTCTCATTTTGATGGAACGGAGGATGTCTTATCAGCAAACTTAACATGTGATTTCAAATTTGTATAGGCCTGTAAATGTCTCCTTGGAAATGCTCTTGAAGCTTGTAGCAGTGTTTGGTACAGTTATACAATCAACTGTTTCAGCACGACGAGTCGTTGGCGTTGATCTTCATGCGGAAGAAAGGTACTTGTAATTTCTGCTCCTCTTGTATATTTCATGCCACAAACCTTTTGCTACACTATTAGTAAAAAAACATTCGGGAAAAATGCAGGTTACAAATCTGCCAAAGTTGTTCTGCGGAATTGCAAAAGGTTCACAAGATTCTTCCACTACTCACAAGGTAAAAGAATAGTTGTAAAACATCTAAAACTTAGTTCTGAATCATCAATGGTCAAGTTCTGAACTGTTGATCAGTATTTGCTTTAGGTTTTCTAATGTTTTTTCGCTCTCTTTCATCTGAAAACAGGCGAGGTGGTCTCATAGCAAGAAAGGCTCAAGAACTAAACCTAGTTCTTCAAACACCTTAGCTCCAGATTCAGATTTTCAGATTCAGGCCTCTCTGTGACTTCTCCAATTTGTATATTATGAAGAAACTGTCTTCATGTTCCTTCAGGCGATTTTGCATCTGTTGCGTTGAAGACTCGCCGAACAGTCACAGTTTCTTGTGGCGGATTTTGCGCCTGGGAAGAACACTGCGAAAAATCGTATATGCTGTAAATCAATCTATGTCTGGGATTTAAAGTTGTTGTCCTTCTTTAGATTATAGATTCAGTGAATCTCAAATGTTTAGCGAAAATGGCAATTACAAACGTCTCTCTCTTCATGTGAATGTAATATGCAATCAATGAGAAGACACCATCAGTATATGAATATCATTTGGCAATTCTAGTACTTTTGTCCCCTGACTTATGTCTAATATTTGGAATTGGTCATGTGCCATTTGGAGGTTAAGAAAATAGACTTGTCAAAGATTGTTTTTTCATCTACCAAATGTGATAATGACATACATTTCCGATAGTGGTTAGTCTTCATGATTAGAGTCTTTGTTATTGAATATTTGGTGTTCATCATCCCAAAATCAGGAATTTTATTAACGAACTCGTCTGTTGATTTGGATTCCAATTAGTACTTTTAAAAATAGTTTAGGAAAATAAATACAATATGATGAGAGATTTTATATATATATTTAATTTAGCCGTTTTCTATAAAGATATTTACTTAAATTTTGTGTTAATGATGTATTGTTTTTTTTTACAACAGTGACTCAAACGAGTCAATGCTAAGGAAAATTGTTAACAAAAGTAACTAAAGGCGGAACTGAACGAACACGTCGAGCTAAATTATCTACTTTACTATTCTGAGTGCGAGAGACATAGACTAAGGAAAATGAAGTAAACTCATCTCTGTCCACCTGTATGTCCTCCAGATAAGGTGTGAAAGTTGGCCACTCGGAAGGCGAAGACACCATGTATTGATATCTTGCATTTTATTCGTTATATTATAGTATAATTTGTTTTTGTCAACATCATTCATTATATTATTCTCGGTGAAACTATCAATTCTAAAATCAGTTTTGGATTTTCATATAAAAAAACACCAATGTCTAAAAATAAAAACAAATTAGCTCCCAGTATTGGAGATAAATATTCTAACAAGTTGTGGTAATGACGAATAATAAATAAAAAGAAAAAGATAGAAAAATTCTGTTAAAATAAATTACTTTATTTAGGGACAAAAAAAACAAAGGCAAACAAATCTAGTCGTAAGTCTTTCGTTCATAAACAAACCAATCTTCATTCTTCTTATTTGGCTTTTGAACAAAACAAGAAAAATAATAAAACAAACAAACCACAACCATCAATTTCAATTTTCTTCCATTTCACAAAACGTCGAGCTTAAGCCTAGACCCTTCGTCAACCCTTTCTCTCCCTCCTCAGATTTTTTTTCTTTCTTACTAATTTTGAATTTTATTTTTTTCATCCCCATTTCTTGTCGGAATACAGCTTTTCGTGTAATAACCTCCGACACAAACCCACTCGAAACGGCTTTTACCTAGCTTCTTGTCTTATCATACCAGATTACCAAAAATAAAAATTAAACTTTTTTTTTTTTTTTTGGTTTCTTGGTTTGTTGTCTCTGTCTCTCTGTTTTGAGAATTGAGTGGTCGGAGAGAGAAAAATAGATTAGGTGGAATACGCTAACGTGCGCTGGGGGTGCGTAGTTTAATTTTGGGTTTTCTTTTTCAAAATCGAGAAGCGCGTAAGGGACACGCGTGATTGATTTTTTTTTTTCTTTATGGTTATGATGATGATGATGACGACGACGATGATGGAGACTGATTGGGGAACATGGGAGGAGCTTCTTCTCGGCGGTGCTGTTCTCCGTCACGGAACCGGTGATTGGACCGTTGTCGCCGACGAGCTCCGTTCTCATTCTCTTCCTGAGATTTTCACACCTGAGGTTTGGGGGTCTCTCTCAATCTCCTCATTTGCCCTTAAATTTCTAATTTAATTTTCCAAGTTTTCGATAAGATTAATGTCCGAATCCAAAAAAAAACAGTAGGTTAGGTCATTAGGCAAAATTTTATGTATTGTGAAATTAATTTTAATAATTAAAAAAAAATGATAAAAGCTGAAGGCAGAGAAGAAGAACAACAGTGTTGTTGTCGGTGGATTAAGAAGCATAGATTCATCACTTGTGTGTCAAGAAAGCTTTTAGGGTCAAAGTAAAATAAAGATTTTGTTCTTGTTAGACTACACTACTATTATGTGTATCTTCTCGAATTGGAAACTTAACCACATTGAATAATGCAAGATATTTGTAAAATGTCTTGTGGTTATTGTGATATTGCAGGCTGAGTTTGGTCAATTCTTGATATTTTTCTTATCTTTTGAATCTGCTTATTCCTATTTTTATTTGCAGATATGCAAGGCTAAGTACAAGGACTTGCGGAAACGTTATTTGGGATGCAAGTAAAAGATTTGTTTCTTCTTGTTAATACCGAACTTTTTGTGACCTATGATTTACCATAGTTTCCAAATGTTTATGTTCTTGTAGAGCTTGGTTTGAAGAGCTTAAGAAGAAACGAGTAGCTGAGCTTAAAGCAGCTTTACTAAAATCTGAAGACTCCATTGGGTTAGCATTTGTTTTCATATTTCTTTCTAATGACTTAAAACGTTTTCATGTCTTGGATTCAAAGGAAAAAACAGATTTTGAATGTTCTGTGATATTGTGTTTTTTAGGTCTTTGGAATCAAAGCTTCAGAGTCTGAAGTCAGAAAGTAACGATGAATGTCATCAAAACAATTATGATTCTAGCCGAACGTTATCACTCGAACCCTCTCCAAAGTCCGAGGGGGGAGGAGAATGCACGAGCAAAGACACATCCAAAGACTTGTCATCAGTCGGTAGTTTCACACAGCAAGAACTGATCACAGCAAACTGGTCACCGGAAGCCAAATCAGAAGCACCAGTAGTAGTAGTAGCAGTAGAGCAAGAGAAGACGAAAAACATATTACACAGCGACATTTTCGAATCAGTGTACGGAGGAGGACAAGTGCTTCCGAGTATGAGGAAGAAACGAGGCAAGAGAAAACGTAAAGATTGCAGTGTTGGTAAAGAAGTGACGGAAGTTAGCGCTGTGGAAGAAAGCGATTTGGTTGATACTTCTGCAGATATTGCTAGCGTTTCTAGGTGTAAAGAAGCTGCTTCTACTAGCAACAACAGTCAAAGCCGAGGTCATGGTTTATCTTTACCAAAGGATCTTATGAAGATATACAACACTATTGCACAGAACGAATGTGCACTTGTCTTCCGTAGACGGCTTGATAGCCAGGTGATGATCAGAATAATATGCTGAGCTTTTAGTCTTACCTTGAAACCGCCTTTTTCGCTTACTTCCTCTATTTTTTTTTTGGTACTGAACAGAAAAGAGGAAGATACAAGAAACTGGTACAGAGGCATATGGATTTAGACACAATACTATCAAGGATCAACGGTTGTTCGATATCTTCAGCTAAAGAGCTCTTTAGAGACTTTCTTTTGGTAGCGAATAACGCAGCCATATTTTACTCTAAGAACACTCGTGAGTACAAATCCGCGGTGTGCCTTAGAGACATTGTTACCAAGTCTCTGAGACACTATTTGACAGAAGATCATCTTCCTCATCGCAGCAGCATTACTACAACAAGCACAACAGAGGTTCCGGTTCTTCCTCAGAAATCTACATCTCCTGTTGTCCGAACGAGCCAAGCAGCTAAAAAACCAAGAACTGGCGCGCACCCTCTTAAGACTGTTGTGAAAGATATGGCAAAGACTTCAAGCAGGTAAGAAAAGGTCTGTTACGGATATACCAGTTTCTGCTGTGAAATCATCAGCTGCTGGTAAGAAAGGAACGGTGGTAGAGAGAAGAAAGGACGGTAGACAAGCAAATCGAGGAGTCGAGTCTACTGCATTGATGGGGAGAAAGCGGAACCGGGTTAGATGATTTTTATGAAGGGTTTGATTGATTGATATGTTGTTTGTAGTTAGGCAGAGAAAGCTTATTTGATGTTAGAAGTTCATATTTGTGTCAATATGATCTGCAGGCGTAGACAGTGATGAATCATGATCATTGGTAAAACTAATTGTTATAAAAAAATGTACATTAATCTTATTGTCACCTTTTGATTTGTTTACTAATCAATTAATCATATAGAAAATCATCAAACCAATATCAAAAACAGAGAGCTAATGAGTTTGGTTGTGTGCATCTTTCTTCAATATAAAAATCGACACAAAAAGAACGAGTTCGATAACCATCTTGAGTCAGAACTATATCATCACATTGACCACAACAACCCTCTTTTTATATGGCTCAGGTGTTTTTTTTGTTCAATCAAGTCTAACCCGTACGGTTTAGAGCTTTCAATGTACCTTTCAAATCTTACAATTAATGTAATACATAAATGTTGATGAAAAGTCTTGCTCCAAATCTAACTTTAGCTATAAAACAAAAAGACTACGAAGAGGTCCACGACATGCAATTTGATTGTTTTTTTCTTTTTCTTTTGACATTGTTATATAATAGTGTTTGGGGAACCAGGTCCACTCCAGCCGTCCGAAAAAAAAATACACTAGTCAAATCCTTTTGTAGACAAAGACGCCTTCATGCCCCTTTTCAGTTGATGAAATATCAAGTGTTTCCAACGGATTTATGATGAATTCATTACAATACGTTTCTTATAATGTATTTAAATGTATTAATTCGTATGGGATTCTATTGTTTTGGACCTATTAATCGAACAAAATACTTCTCAAACCAGTCATAAGAAATCGGTATAATATTGTTTTTCTTGAAAGTGTGCCTATATAATAATACCCCTAGGAATCGGTAGTCATGTATATAAAAAAAAATATACACTACTTGGTCGTTGTTGGTAGAAGTATAGAGTTGTGACCCAACTGTATAGAATTTATCAAGAAAAATTCTCCCATTATTTATAAATAGGCCCCATTTATGGATAATCATGTTCGATCGATATGTTCACTAAAAAAGTAATCTCCGATCATCAAGTCTTATTCTCCTGATCAGCCACCCAAGGTTATATTCATTTCTCTATCCTTTCCCAATGCAGATATCTTGTAAATTGATTTAGCTCTAAAATCTTATATATTCTGAATTTCTGGTTCAAATTGTTTTAACGTAAACATCATGAGCATATTTTCAAGAACTTATACAACATCATGAATTGAACCTCTCTTTCCTCGGTGATCTCCTTCCTTCAACATTTGAACTTATTAGATTCTTGTCGACGTGAAAGGTTATTAAAATTCATAAAATTATTAAAGAAACATATGTGGGAAATAATGAAATTCCTCCATTTATGAATTAGATTCTAATCAATTTGGCGATGGAACAAAGATTGGAAGCGGTAGGTAGTACAAAAGGCTTTACATTCGATGATGGATCTGACCATGACGGTATTTCCAAGATTTTTGTTGGAGGTGGTCGTCAAGGCATTAACTACATGGAGTTTGAATATGTAAAGAATGGACTGCTAAAATTTGGTACACTCGTTGGTCGTCGACATAAAGGTTTCATTGAGACGGTATGTCTCTGGTGTGTACTAAACTAAACTTATATTACTCGGTTTTATATATGTGAATAGTACTAATTAATTTTTAATCCTTTTATCAAATCTTTTTTTTAGTTTGAGATTAACCATCTCAACAATGAATACCTCGAATCTGTAGAAGGTTACTACGACCACGAATCTGGTTACATTCAAGGACTTCAATTCAAAACCAATTTTAGGATTTCGGAATTGATCGGATATGACAAGGGTAACAAGTTTACACTTGAAGTCGAGGGAAAAAATATTACTGGTTTTCATGGACATATGAGGAACAGAAACATCATCTCCCTTGGAGCATACTTCACTTGGAATTATCCGAATAAATTGAAAGCAAAAGGTAGCAAGGGAGGCTATAAGTGGGATGATGGAGCTGACCATGACGGTGTAGCAAAAATTTATGTACGAGGTGGTTTTGAAGGCATTCAGTACATCAAATTTGATTACGTCAATAGTGGAAAACCTGAAGAAGGATCAATTCACGGTTTCTCGGGTAGCGGTTTCACGCAAACGGTATAAATACAAAGATGTTCCCAACTTTTGTTATTGACTATATTGCTAATATCCTTTTGTGTTCAACAATTCTTTTTCTTTTTTTTTCCTTGCAGTTTGAGATCAACTATCTTTACAATGAACACCTAGTATATGTAGAGGGTTACTATGATTTCACATCTGGTGTTATTCAATCACTTCGATTTACAACCAACTTTAGGGCTTCAGAGATATTTGGGTATGAAAAGGGTAAGAAGTTTTTACTTGGAGAGAAAGGTAAAAGAATCATTGGCTTCCATGGATATGCTAACAAGAATCTCAACTCTCTTGGAGCATATTTCACAACGGTTCCCATTACCAAATCAGAATGCCACGGTGGTATTGGAGGCCTACCTTGGGATGATGGTGTCTTTGAAAGCATTAGAACGGTGTATGTTAGTTATAATAACACTAACATAAAATGTATCACATTTCACTACCACAACCGTACAGTTGTAGAGCGTCAACACGGTTGGCAGAGCATACAAGACGAAGGAGAAGAAGAAGAGGTTATAGATTCTAAAAACACAAAATATTTTATTCATTGACTATAAAACATTGAGTAGTCTCTTATTGTAAGCATGATTCTATTGCAGTTTGAGCTCGACTATCCAAATGAGTTGATCACATATGTGGAGGGGACTTTCAAAAGCTTTGGGGCTGGCGAGATCAGGGTCACGTCATTGATTTTCAAATCATCCGAAGGGAGAACCTCTCCAACATTTGGAACCGTGTCTGGTAATAAATTTGTGTTGGAGAACAAAGGATGTGCTATCGTTGGGTTCCATGGACGACATAGTGATCGTGATCTCGTTGCTATTGGAGCGTACTATAGTCAGATACCTCCTCCTACAGCAGAGAAACTACGACCACAAGGTGGTTGTCGAGGAGGTTCATGGGACGATGGTGTTTACGATAATGTAAGAAAGATATATGTAGGACAATGCGAAAGTGGTATCGCATTCCTCAAGTTTGTATATGATAAGGACACTCGGATGGTTATTGGAGACGATCATGGAAACAAAACACCACTTGATATCAAAGAGGTGATTAACTAACTATTACTTCACATATAGATTTTTGGCAGTTTACATTTTACATGAAGATATTTTTTTTGGCAGTTTGACGTAGAATATCCAAGTGAGTACATTACGGCGGTGGATGGTTGTTACGACAAAGTAATTGGAAGTGAAGTCGAAGTTATAACCATGCTTAGGTTTAAGACGAACAAACGAACATCTATAACAGTTGGATTCAAATCTAGCTCAAGTTTTCTACTCTACAAAGTAGGATACAAAATTGTTGGATTCCATGGAAAAGCAAGTGACATGATTAATCAACTTGGAGTCCATGTTATGCCCTTTACAGAGTGATCATCTTATAGTCTCCATTGTTGTCATAATTATGCCATCTCTCATGTAATAACAATCACCTTGTGAATTATTGTCTTTTTTATTATTATTCACTAAATACTAATTCGTTTATATTCGCAATAATTTTCTTCTTGTTTGGATTTCACTTAATCAATGCCGTAGACATCTGATATCGAAAATATCTTTTTTTTTTAGACAAAGAAATTTCTAAAACAAACTAAAACGAGAGTTTGCATCTGTTCCATTTTTCCTTTCCTAATTGTAAACCAATATTGTTTGTGCTAGTCAATATCTTCGTATTAGTAGTACATCAGAGTTTTTAATAGTTTTTATATTTTCTTCTTCACTTGGCATCTGAGAGTACTAACGGAACAACTTAAAAGACTCGCAACATATAACTCAACGTAGTTTTTAGCCACAATTATGTTGTTCCGTGTATCATGAATCAACTAGCATATAGGTTTAATCTACGTAAGATTAATAATTTGTGTTTGTATTGTTGCACGATATGCGGGTCTTCTTCATCTAGTTGTTAAAAAAATAGTGTTTGAGGAACTAATCCAGCCGTCCATAAAATACAAAAGTCAAACCCTTTGTAAGCAAAGACGCCTTCATGCCTATTTTCAACTGATTTTAGAGTCTCTAATGAATTCCTTTTACAATACTTTTTTTGTAACGTGGCTTTATTGTAATTTTCTGTTATGAATTTTAATTAACACGTATATAAACTTGGTCGTTGTTAGTTGTGACCCTGCAGTACTTGTATATATGTATATAGAATTTATCAAGAAAAATCCTCCATGGATTATAACCATTTTCGACTCTTCACCAAAGCAATCTCCGTTCATCAAGTCTACTTCTCCTGATCAGCCACCAAGGTTATATTTTCTCTTAATGCAGACTTCTTTATTGTTTCAGCTGTAACATCTTAGATATTCTGAATCTCTGGTCCAAATTAGTTAATGTAAATTCAAATATATAAGCATATATATGTTTGAAAATTTGTATAAATTCAACATAATATGTTGCTGATTAAACATCTTTCCTCTGAATCCTCAATGATCTTCCTTCAAACTTAAAACCTATAATTGGATACTTTTTGTGTTGTGAAAGAGTATTAAATTCCCTAGATAATTAAAGAAACACATGTGGGAAATTACCCAATTTGTTGAGTTGATAATTAAGCGTACTACTCTATGCCTGTTAGATCTAAATTAGTTGGACATGGCACAAAGATTGGAAGTGATTGGCAGCACAAATGGATTTATCTTCGATGATGGATTTGACCATGACGATGTTGCCATGATTTTTGCTAGAGTTGGTCTTCATGGCATTGATTACTTGGACTTTACATATGTTAAGAGTGGAGAGTTGAAATTTGGAGTACCCGTTGGTAGCGGTCAAGGTTTACATGAGACGGTATACTAAACTTAACTTCCATTAATCGGTTTTAAGTACGTGAATCGTATTTAATTTTTTTATAATTTTTTTTTTTCAGTTTCACATTAACAATGACAACAATGAACACCTCAAAACTGTAGAGGTTTACTACGACTGTAAATCTGGTTATATCAAAGGACTTCAATTCAAAACCAATTTCAGGATTTCAGAACTGATTGGATATGAAAAGGGTGACAAGTTTACACTTGCAGTTGAGGGAAAGAATATCAATGGTTTTCATGGATATTTGAGGAACGGTTACATCGTCTCCCTTGGAGCATATTTTACTTTGAATCATCATCCTAATAAGTTGGAAGGGGAATGCAGTAAGAGAGGCAATCAGTGGGATGATGGAGCTGACCATGAGGGTATAGCAAAGATTCATGTACGAGGTGGTTTTGAAGGCATTCAATATATCAAATTTGATTATGTCAAGCGTGGAAAACCCAAAGATGGGGCAATCCATGGTCTCTTGGGTAGCGGTTTTACACAGACGGTACATAATGCATGAAGTTCTTTTTATTATTGACTTAATTATTAATCTTTATGTGCTTACACATTTCTTAATTTTTTTTTTTTTTTTTGGCAGTTCAAGATCAATTATCTCTACGATGAACATCTATTATATGTAGACGGTTACTACGACGTTGCATCTGGTGTTATCCAATCTCTTCAATTCAAAACTAACTTCAGGACTTCAGAGGTGATGGGATATGAAAAGGGTAAGAAGTTTTCACTAGGAGAGAAGGGCGAAAAAATCACGGGCTTTCATGGATACGCTGACAAGAATCTCAACTCTCTTGAAGCATATGTCACAACTATTCTAACTCTTAGAACAAATTGCCATGGTGGTACTGGAGGCATATCTTGGGATGATGATGGTTTCGAAAGCTTAAGAAAAGTGTACGTTAGTTTTAATAAGAATAACATAAAAAGTATCACATTTCACTACCACAATCACAATGACACAGTTGTAGGGTGTCAACATGGGTGGGAAAGTATACAAGAAGAAGAAGAAGAAGAAGAAGAAGAGGTTTGAATCCCGTATACTCGAAATATATTCATAGGGTAGAAGATATTGATTAGTGTTTTATGAGATGTCTCATTCTATTGCAGTTTGAGCTTGACTATCCAAATGAATTGATCACATGTGTGGAGGGGACTTTCAAAAGATTTGGGCCTAGCGAGATGAGGATTACGTCATTGATTTTCAAGTCATCCCAAGGCAGAACTTCTCCGACATTTGGAATCGTGTCTGGTACCAAATTCGTGTTGGAGTACAGAGGTTGTGCAGTGGTTGGGTTTTATGGATGTCATGATGACCGTGATCTTGTTGCTATTGGTGCATACTTTTATATGATGCCTCCTCCTACTGCAGAGAAACTGCGACCACAAAGTGGTTGTCGAGGAGAGTCATGGGACGATGGTGTTTACGATAATGTTAGAAAGATATATGTAGGACAATGCGAAAATGGTATCGCATTCCTCAAGTTTGTGTACGATAAGGACACTCGGATGGTTATTGGAGACGATCATGGAAACAAAACACCACTTGATATCAAAGAGGTGATAACTATTACTTCACAGTTTTTTTTTTTTTTTTTAAACTATTACTTTACAGTTTTTGTTATTTTTGTGGCAGGATACATTTTATTGTGTTTATACTTTACATATATTAAGATATTCTTTAATTTGGCAGTTTGATGTGGAATATCCAAGTGAATACATTACGGCCGTGGATGGTTGTTACGACAAAGTAATTGGAAGTGAAGTGGGAGTTATAACTATGCTTAGGTTTAAGACGAACAAACGAACATCTATATCCGTTGGATTCAAATCTAGCTCAAGCTTTCTACTCTACAAAGTCGGCTACAAAATTGTTGGATTCCATGGAAAAGCAAGTGACATGATCAATCATCTTGGAGTCCATGTTGTCCCCCTCACCGAGTAATCATCTTCTAATCTCCATTGTTGTCATAATTATGCAATCTCTCTCGTGTGTGATAACAATTACCCTGAGAATTATTATTTTTAAGAATTGACTTAATACCTCGTTTGTATTCGTAATATATATATTTTTTTTCTTGTTTTGATTTAACTTATTCAGTGCTATAGAAATCAGAAATAGTAAAAAACAAATAAAACAGACTACAACAAAGTATTATATTGCATTTGTTTCATATGTATTGCACAATAATTTGATTCCTTTTTTCTTTTGCAATAATTTGATTCCATTTGTGCAATAATTTAAGTTAATTAAACATCAAAGGATAATTTAGTTTATTATTCAAAATAAAAAAGAAGGATAATTTAGTTTAGATATTAGTTTGAAACATTTCACCAGTTGTCTGGACGAGTCAGACGGTATTTCTTAAATTTATTGGAAGGAAAAAGATAAAACGATAAATGGGAATTTCCTTTTTGCTGTCCAAAAAAAAATCTTGGGAAAGAAAAAAAAAATTTCTCCGGAAATTATATCATACAAATTTATCTGCAAAACCTTAAACAAAAATATCAAAGAAAACAAAACAATTTATTTATATTAGTATTATTCATAAGAAAACCTTTAAAACTTAAAAATTTTAAATAACATGAATAGAAAGGTTTTTTAAAAAAATTAAGAAAAAAGTGTGGTTTAAAAAAAAAGAGTTAAACTTTTAAGTTATGTATGTATTGCATGTTGGACCTAGAACACCTCTTACAGACCACAAAGAATATGGACCGGATGTTGTATCCGGTTTGCTTACACAAATTTAAAATTCAACACCTTAAAAACCCAAAAAAAAAAAAAGTATAAAATCCGTAAAAAAAAAAGTTTAAAAAGCTGAAATAAAAAACGTTAAAAAAAGCTAAAGAAAAAAAACGCTAATACGTTTAAAAAACATTGGTACTTTCCAACAATCGGGCCTTCAGGAAAGCCCACTATTGTGAAAGCATAATGGATTAGCTTTTATTTATAGGAGTTATGGGTTAGTATCTGTTTATTATATTTCCGATGTGGGACTTGGCTAATTTTTAAAACGTATTGGGCTTTTATTCGATCAAAGAGGCTTTATGGCGGCGATAATCTAGTAACAAGATCAAGGAAGAAGATAGGGTTATTCAGACTATTCCAATAATAGAGAAGCTCTTCCATGTCCATCAAATCATCAATTTTCCCATCTTCAACGACCATATGGATCATATATTGCTATTTGATAATATTGATCTTAAAATATCATTCTCTCAGGAATAAATGTAGGTAATGACCAAAATTTAAATTACTAACATGTTATTCGAAATTAGCAAAATATGTAGTAGATGCAAAACAGTATCTCAATTCAATATAATAAGCCAAGAATGGTTTAATCCCGGTTTAGGATTTAGCATCTCTGAGTTAACAAACTTTGGACAAACGTGAAAAAAAAAAAAAAAAAAAAAAGCCAATCGGAGTGGAGCTAGTCTATAAGTAATAAGTCATGTTCTAGTTGAACAACCCGAGGAAGTAGAAAACTTTATTGGTTGGCTTTGGATTTGGAGTTGCTTTAGTTGCAAACCACAGACACACACACTCACACACTTGTGTTCTGTTTCTTATTGAAAGTTGTTGTAAACTAATACTAATAATTGAGGATTAATCGCAAAACATGGAAAATACATTTATTTCGTTATAAATAATAAAAATATTATTCCTCTAATTCTCGTATTTGGTCGCAGAATCCAACTTAATAAAAACAACTAAATTAAATTATTATTTTTTTAGGAAGAGAGAGAGAGAGATAGATTCAGCAGATGACACGAATCACTCCACCATAGCTTCTTTTTTTTTTTTTCGATTCCGCGTAGTAGTAGAGAACATTGTTGTTGGGTTTGGTTTCGATCGGTTTCTAGAAACTGGTTTTGGTAAAAAAATCTCAGCGTTTAAAGTGAACACACTTTACTCTCTCTCTCTCTAAACGTATCTTCTTGGTTTCCATCTACCAACTGGGTTTGCTTCATTACAGTGATTCTTCAATCTTCAAGGTTCAGATATCTCTCTTAAGCCCTAAGGTTTGTTTTTTTTTCTTGCTTCTTTACTCTGTTTCTTTGTTTTGTTGTCTCATGGCTTAATTAAAAAGATCCCATCTTTGAAAGTTATTACACCGTCATTTTAAATTGTTGAACAGTTCGTGTGACCAGATTTCTTCCTAAATATAACCTTATTAATTTGGTAATTAATGTGTAACCAAATCTTACTTTTTTTTTTCTCTTTAATTTAATTATCATTACTAGTATTTAGAGTTGTATTTACTTTGCCTAGATCTGGAGAAGCAACAAAAAGAAATCCAAGAAAATTTATAATTCCAATTTTGAAAACGCTTTTGTCTTTTTATTAATACGAATCCTTCCTTAGCCGTTTCGCTTTCACAGTGGCCCAGATTGTGTTCGTCTGTATCTGGGCGTGTATGAGTATACACTCTGAAAGGAGCCATCTTTGTGTTTCTCTTTTAAGTTATTATCTTCTTCTAATCTATCATTGTTCCGGAGAGAAATTATCTCCTTTTTTTATTGTATTAGATTATAAAGTTTCGATTTTTATTTTGCTATATGGACGTCTGATTCTTGTGTTTCTCGTGTAGATTTCTCAGAAAGACACACATTCTTGCATGTGCGTAGATCAGGTTTATATAGAGAAACTGAGATTTTGGTGAAGGTTTGAATTGGTTTCTTTGATTCTCTGTTCTTGTGAAGGGAAGAACAACACAAAAGACGGTGGCTTTGGTGAGTTATTTCTGATTGCTTAAAGATTTTGAATTGCCTTTTTGTTTTTTTTGTATGGAATTTGATGAATTTTGATGTTCATGTAGCTCGGTAAATAGATTATGGAACATGATTTACCGTCTATTAAATCATGGAAGTCACTTGTGAAGAGAAGAAACAATGCTCAAGATGGGGTAAAGCTTTTCTTTTTTGCTCTATAGATCTCGGTTACTTCAAATTGTGATACCCCGGTTAGTGCGGATTTTGATTTTGATATGGGGATGATGGAAATTTGCAGGGTAAATCATCGTGGAAGATGAAGCCAGTTATGGCACTCATGTGTACAGTACTTTTGATCTTTTGGTATAAGACCACTAATATCCAATATGAACAGACAGAGGTATTGTGGAAGAGCTCAATTTGATTTCTTTCAAAAAAGAAGTTTTAAATGTTTTGATGTATAACTCCTTTGTTTGGTATATGCTTTACTTAGATAGAAGAAACAGATTATCCATTTGAGATGGCAAAGGTAACATTTTGAATCTCTTTGTTTCTTCTGTTTGATGCATTTTGCTGGTTTAAAGTTGATGTGTGAGTTTCCTATTCCGTGATTGTTCAGGAATCTGAACCGGTCAGTGAAAAGTTGAAAGGTTTGCCTTTTGGTATCATGCAACCTAGATCAGATTTGGAGTTAAAGCCACTTTGGTCAAGTAGTAGTTTGAGGTCAAAGGTTAGATTTTTCTGTAATATTAAAGTTAGATAGAGGAATCAAATATATTTGTTGCTAGAGTAATTTACTGATCTCTGTTGTTGTCTTACAAATAGAGCGGCGAATTGACCAACCGTAACTTGTTGGCAATGCCAGTAGGACTTAAGCAAAAGGATAATGTTGACGCTGTTGTAAAGAAGGTAAGCATGCTTTGTCTATTTATGTCAGTGACATAAACAAGGCTTGTGGAATAGTTTCTGTTCTAATGTTAGTGTCTTTGTTGTATTCAGTTCCTTCCGGCAAATTTCACTGTAATTCTATTTCATTATGACGGAAACATGGATCAATGGTGGGATCTAGAGTGGAGCTCGAAAGCCATACACATAGTTGCACATAACCAGACAAAATGGTATTTAACATGTATTTGATATAAAATCTATTAAGATCAACTATAGCCATAGGTTGTACTATGTATAGCTTTGTAACAATGGTTTTGTTCAAAAACTTTTATTTTACTCAGGTGGTTCGCAAAACGATTTCTCCATCCTGATATTGTCTCCACATATGATTATGTTTTTCTTTGGGATGAAGATCTTGGAGTGGAAAATTTCAATCCACAAAGGTTTATTTTCATTTTCCCCTTCACTTGTAGATTTTTACAACCTATAAAGGTATAATCTTGGAGAGCCTTTTCTAAACAAGTCTCTCTGCAGGTACCTGAGGATAGTTAAATCAGCAGGACTGGAGATATCTCAACCAGCCTTGCACCCAAATTCAACTGAAGTTCACCATAGACTTACAGTCCGGTCTAGAACAAAAACATTTCATAGGTGAGTTCCTGTGAACCACTTGTTAAGGACTTCTCTTGGTTATTTGTGTGTTTTAAGTACTTAATATCAAATGGTTACAATAACTGCAGACGAGTGTACGACAGTAGGGGAAATATGAAGTGCTCAAATGCTAGCGAAGGGCCTCCCTGCACCGGGTAAAATTTCTTAAGTAACATAACAATATAAGACTTCTCTATATACCAAGACACAGACATTAATGTCATTGTTTCTCTCTTTTTCCAGATTTGTTGAAGGAATGGCTCCAGTGTTTTCAAGATCTGCCTGGTTTTGCACTTGGAATCTAATACAAGTATTTTTACACAAGATAATCTGTTTACTTATAATGCAATTGCATTCAACTTCTTGTTGATTATTTGCGGTTTGCAGAATGATCTGGTTCATGGTTGGGGAATGGATATGAAAATTGGATACTGTGCTCAGGTAAAGTCCCAGTTTCTTGTTTTCTTCTTCTTTAAGACCTCACAACATCGCTAGCATTCATTAGCATTGTGACCTGATTGCATTCTCTAGATGAATCGGTTTAAAATGATATTATATAGGGTGACCGTAGCAAGAAAGTAGGCATTGTCGATAGCGAATATATCTTTCATCAAGGCATTCAAACACTAGGTGGAAGTGGTGATCCTGATAAGAAGGTTAGATACTCTTCACTTCCCCCTCCATCTTCTCCTTGTATAATACCAAATACTGAATAATCTCTCTTCCTAATTATTACAGAACTCAGCTCGCAGTGGTGTGACTCGGGTAAGCACTATCTTTAACATTCAATTCCTCATTTCTTGACTGTAAAATAAACAGACATCTCACAACTTTGGTCACCTTTTTTTTTTTTATAAACAGAAACGAGGCTCTCCGACTTTTGATTCTAGAACAGAGGTGAGTTTATTTCCCATGAC